>NW_024055542.1:534841-662898 GCF_902713615.1 Scyliorhinus canicula | reverse complement strand
ATTGTCCATTCACTTTCTAGACAAAAGAAACATCACAACCAAAGCTGTTGAAGGTACTGATCCATCCACAACTGGTCAGGGGAGACACATTCAAATCTGGACATGGAACTGACACATTCAGAACTGGACAGGGATCAAACACACTCAAGTCTGGACAGCGAAAACATCTTGCCCAACTGGACAGTGAAAAGGCACACTCGTATCTGGAGAGGGGACAGATTCATTCACTAAGGTACAATGGAAAGACACAATCAAATCGCGACAGAGAACTGACCCATACAGAAGTTGTCACGGGAAAGACACACTCAAATCTGGAGAGAAAACTGACCCAGTAACAACTAGACAGAGGGAAGGCACATTAAAATATGATGCTGGAACTGACCCATTCACAACTGCACTGGGGGAAAACTCTCTCAAACTGGAAGGGGAACAGTATTCATATCTGGATAGGGGACAGGCAAACTGGAAGGGAGAACTGACCATTCACAGTTGGATAAATGAAAGACACACTCAATTGTGGACAAGGAACTGACACATTCATAACTGGACAGTGGACAGGGACACTCAAATCTGGAGAGGAAACTGCCCCGTTCACAACTGGACAGGGGAAAGGCACATACGAATTTGGAGAGGGAAACGTCAATTCACAACTGGACAGGTGAAAGGCACGTTCAAATCTGGAGAGGGGACTGACCCATTCACACATTCACAACTGGCCAGGTGAAAAGCTCCCTCAAACTGGAATCTGAACAGACCATTCATATGTGGACAGGGGAAAGGCAGACTCCAATCTGGAGAGAGATCTGACCCACTCACAACTGGACAGGGGAAAGGCAGACTCCAATCTGGAGAGAGATCTGACCCACTCACAACTGGACAGGGGAAAGGCAGACTCCAATCTGGAGAGAGATCTGACCCACTCACAACTGGACAGGGGAAAGGCAGACTCCAATCTGGAGAGAGATCTGACTCACTCACAACTGGATGAGGGAAAGACTCCCTCAAACTGGACAGGGAACTGACCATTCATAATTGGATAGAGGGAAGGCACAGTCAAACCTGGGAAGAGAATTGACCATTCAGCGCAGAACAGGGGAAAGACACAATCAAATCTGTTTAGGGAACTGACCCATCCACCACTGGACAGGTGAAAGGCTCACAAACATCTGGACTGGGAACAGACCCATTTACTGATGGACAGGGTAAAGTCACACCCAAATCTGCCAAGGAAACTGACCCAACCTCAACTGGATAGGGGAAAAATATTCAAATCGAGACAGGTAACTGACCCATTCACAATCGTTGGGGGGAAAGACACACTCAAAACTGGAGGAGGGAAGTGACCCATTCACAACAGGATAGGGGAAAGATTCCCTCACAAATGGACAGGGGAAAGACACACTTGAATATGGAGGGGAACTCACACATTCACAACTTAGGCAGGGGAAAGGCACACTCACATCTCGAGAGGGAGCTGATCCATTCACAACTTGATGTAGAGAAAGACGCCCTCAAACTGGACAGGGAACTGACCATTCATAACTAGACAGTGGGAAGGTACAGGCAAACCTGGAAAGAGAATTGACCATTCAGCGTAGAACAGGGGCAAGACACAATGAAATTTGGTTCGGGTACTCACCTATCCACAACTGGACAGGTGAAAGGCGAACTCACATCTGGACTGGGAACAGACCCATTCACTGCTGGACAGGATAAAGACACATTCAAAACTGACCCATTCGCAACTGGAGAGCAGAAAGACTCGCTCACAAGTGGATAGAGGAAAGGCACACTCAAATCTGGGGAGGGAATTGACTATTCACTTTCTGGGCAAAGGAAAACACAATTAAAGCTGTTTAGGATACTGATCCATCTACAACTGCACAGGGGAATGACACTCCAATTTGGACGGGGGTCTGACACATTCACAACTGGACAGTGGAAAGGCATCCTCCAACCACAACAGTAACTGTCTCATTAATGTACTGGACAGGGGAACGGCACATTCAAATCTGGAAGATGGAACTGACTAATTCACAACTGAACATTGAAAATGCACACTCCAATCTGGAGAAGGAAGTAACTCATTCGCTTACTGGACAGTGAAAGGCGCATTCAAATCTGGAGAGGGAGCTGAATCGGTTACAATTGGGCAGGGTAAAGGGATGCTCAAATCAGGACAGGGAATTGACCCATTCACAACTGGACAGGGGAAAGACACTCAAATCTGGACAGGGAATTGACCCATTTACAACTGGACAGGGGAAAGACACACTCAATTCTGGACAGGGAACTGACCCATTTAAAACTGGACAAGGGAAAGGCATATTCGGATCTGGAGAGGGAACTGATCCATTCACAATGACAGGGAAAAGACACACTCAAATGTGGATGGTAATGACACATTCACAACTAGACAGTTGAAGGGCACACTCCAGTCTTGAGGAGGAAATAACCTTTTCACTTACTGGACAGAGGATAGACATACTCAAATCTGGACAGGGAACTGACCATTTACAACAGGTTGGGGGAAAGACTCCCCCAAACTGGACAGAGTGATCATTCATAACTGGGCAGTGGAACGGAACACATATCTGGAAAGAGAATTGACCATTCAGTGCTGAAGAAGGCAAAGACACAATAAAATATGTTTGGGGGACTGAACCATCCACCACTGGAGAGGTGAAAGACATTCACATCTTGACTTGGAACTGACCCATTGACAACGACAGGGAAAAGACACACTCAAACCTGGAGAGGGAACTGACCCATTCACTACTGCACAGAGGAAATACTCTCTTGAACTGAACAGGGAACTGACCATTCATATCTGGACAGCAGACATCTGAACACTCAAATCGGGAGAGAAAACTGACGTACTCAAAACTGGAGAGGGGAAATACTCCCTCACAACTGGAGAGGGGAAATACTCCCTCACAACTGGAGAGGGGAAATACTGCCTCACAACTGGAGAGGGGAAATACTCCCTCACAACTGGAGAGGGGAAATACTCCCTCACAACTGGAGAGGGGAAATACTGCCTCACAACTGGAGAGGGGAAATACTCCCTCACAACTGGAGAGGGGAAATACTCCCTCACAGCTGGAGAGGGGAAAGACAAACTGAAATCTCGACAGGCAACTGATCCATTCACAACTGGACAGGGGAAAATATGAATTATGGAGCGTGAATTGGCCATTCAATCAAAAGGAAAATATAATCAAGGCTATTTAAGGTACTGACACATTCATATCAGGACAGTGGAAATGCACACTCCAATCTGGAGAAGGATCTAACTCATTCACTTACTGGACAGGGGAAAAAACATTCAGATCTTGAGAGGGAACTGACCCATTTAAAACTGGACAAGGGAAAGGCACATTCGGATCTGGAGAGGGAACAGACCCATTTAAAACTGGACAAGGGAAAGGCACATTCGGATCTGGAGAGGGAACTGACACATTCAAATCTGGACAGTGGAAAGGAACAACTCCAACTTGGAGAATTAACTAACTCATTCACTTCAGATCTGGAGAGGGGTCTGACCCATTTACATCTGGACAGTGAATGACACACTCAGAACTGGAGAGGGACCCAGATCCGAATGTGCCTTTCCCTTGTCCAGTTTTAAATGGGTCTGTTCCCTCTCAAGATCTGAATGTTGTTTTTTTCCCCTGTCCAGTAAGTGAATGAGTTAGCTCCTTCTCCAGATTGGAGTGTGCATTTCCACTGTCCTGATATGAATGTGTCAGTACCTTAAATAGCCTTGATTGTATTTTCCTTTTGATTGAATGGCCAATTCACGCTCCATAGTTATTTGGAGATCTAATTTGGAGATCAATTTACAACTGATTTGGGAAAATACGCTCTCAAACTGGAAAGGGTACAGAGCATTCATATCTGGAGAGGGGAAGAACACACTCAAACCTGGAGTGGAACTGATACATCCAGAACTGGACAGGGTACAAACACACTCAAACCGGACAGTGAAGTAAACTTTCAAAACAGAACAGTGGAAAGCCACACTCAAATCTCGAAAGGGAACTCACCCATTCACAACTGAATAGGAGAGAAACACACTCATATCTGGAGAGTGAACTGACCATATACAACGGGATGGGGCAAAGACTCCCTCAAACTGGACAGGGAACTGACCATTCCTAACTGGACACTGGAACATAACACATACATATGGGAAGAGAATTGACCATTCTGTGCTGAAGACGTCAAAGACACAATAAAATATTTTTTGGCAACTGACCCATCCACCAGTTGGCAGGTGGAAGGTATTCACATCTCGAATGGGAGCAGACCCATTCACAACTGCTCAGGGGCAAGGCACACTCAAACCTAAACAGGGACCGAACCATTCACATCTGTATATGTGAAGGCACACGCAAACCTAAACAGGGACCGAACCATTCACATCTGTATATGTGAAAGCACACTCAAACCTAAACAGGGACCGAACCATTCACATCTGTATATGTGAAGGCACACGCAAACCTAAACAGGGACCGAACCATTCACATCTGTATATGTGAAGGCACACTCAAACCTAAACAGGGACCGAACCATTCACATCTGTATATGTGAAAGCACACTCAATCCTAAACAGGGACCGAACCATTCACATCTGTATATGTGAAGGCACACGCAAACCTAAACAGGGACCGAACCATTCACATCTGTATATGTGAAGGCACACTCAAATCTGGACAGCGAACCGACCATACAAAACTGGACAGGGGAAAGTCACACACCAATCAGGCAGGGAACTGACCTGACCACAAGTGGACAGGCGATAAGCACACTCACAACTGGACAGGGGGAAACGCTCAAATCTGGAGAAGGAATTGACCATTCACTTTCTGGACAAAGTAAACCACAGTCGAAGCTGTTTAGCGCACTGATCCATCCACAAATGGACAGGGGAAAGACATACTCAAATTTGGATGGGAACTGACACATTCACAACAGGCCGTGTGAAGGCACACTCCAATCTGGACAGGGAACTGCCCATACAAACTGGACAGTGGAAAGTCACACAGCAATCTGTGCAAGGAACTGACCTTAGCACAAGTGGACAGGTAATAGGCGCTCTCAATTCACACTACAGACTTGGATATTTTCCCCTGTCCGTCACTGGGAAATGGATGGGGAACTGTCCATTCATATGTGGACAGGGGAATGGGAGACTAAAATATGGAGGAGGGAACTGACTCATTGACAACTGGACAGGGGAAAGTCACACACAAATCCGAGCAGGGAACTGACCTTAAACAAGCGGACAGGTGTTTGCCACAAACAAATCTGACACAGACACGACCCATTCCTAATAGAGCAGGGGGCAGAAACACTCAAATCTGGAAGAGGGAACTGACCTATCCACAACTGGAGAGGCGAAATACTGCCTCACAACTGGAGAGGGGAAAGGCACACTGAAATCTCGACAGGGAACTGACCCATTCACTACTGGACAGGGGAAATAGACCCTCACAACTGGAGAGGGGAAATACTCCCTCACAACTGGAGAGGGGAAATACCCGCTCACAACTAATTCAGCAGGGGCATGGGAACCTGGATTGTAGTTTTGGGGTACGGGAGATTGAGAGTATAGAGGTCAGGAGCACAGATTTGACTTCGCAAGAGGGTGCCAGTGTTCAGGTAGGTGGTTTGAAGTGTGTCTACTTCAATGCCAGGAGTATACGAAATAAGGTAGGGGAACTGGCAGCATGGGTTGGTACCTGGGACTTCGATGTTGTGGCCATTTCAGAGACATGGATAGAGCAGGGACAGGAATGGTTGTTGCAGGTTCCGGGGTTTAGGTGTTTTAGTAAGCTCAGAGAAGGGGGCAAAAGAGGGGGAGGTGTGGCGCTGCTAGTCAAGGACAGTATTACGGTGGCGGAAAGGATGCTAGATGGGGACTCTTCTTCTGAGGTAGTATGGGCTGAGGTTAGAAACAGGAAAGGAGAGGTCACCCTGTTGGGAGTTTTCTATAGGCCACCTAATAGTTCTAGGGATGTAGAGGAAAGGATGGCGAAGATGATTCTGGAAAAGAGCGAAAGTAACAGGGTAGTTGTTATGGGAGACTTTAACTTTCCAAATATTGACTGGAAAAGATATAGTTCGAGTACATTAGATGGGTCATTCTTTGTACAATGTGTGCAGGAGGGTTTCCTGACACAATATGTTGACAGGCCAACAAGAGGCGAGGCCACATTGGATTTGGTTTTGGGTAATGAACCAGGCCAGGTGTTAGATCTGGAGGTAGGTGAGCACTTTGGAAACAGTGACCACAATTCGGTGACCTTTACGTTAGTGATGGAAAGGGATAAGTATACCCCGCAGGGCAAGAGTTATAGCTGGGGGAAGGGCAACTATGATGCCATTAGACATGACTTAGGATGTGTTGGTTGGAGAAGTAGGCTGCAAGGGTTGGGCACACTGGATATGTGGAGCTTGTTCAAGGAACAGCTATTGCATGTTCTTGATAAGTACGTACCAGTCAGGCAGGGAGGAAGGGGTCGAGCGAGGGAACCATGGTTTACCAAAGAAGTGGAATCTCTTGTTAAGAGGAAGAAGGAGGCCTATGTGAAGATGAGGCATGAAGTTTCAGTTGGGGCGTCTGATAGTTACAAGGAAGCGAGGAAGGATCTAAAGAGAGAGCTGAGACGAGCAAGGAGGGGACATGAGAAGTCTTCGGCAGGTAGGATCAAGGAAAACCCAAAAGCTTTCTATAGGTATGTCAGGAATAAAAGAATGACTAGGGTAAGAGTAGGGCCAGTCAAGGACAGTGGTGGGAAGTTGTGTGTGGAGGCTGAGGAGATAAGCGAGATACTAAATGAATACTTTTCGTCAGTATTCACTCAAGAAAAAGATAATATTGTGGAGGAGAATGCTGAGACCCAGGCTATTAGAATAGATGGCATTGAGGTGCGTAGGGAAGAAGTGTTGGCAATTCTGGACAAGGTGAAAATAGATAAGTCCCCGGGGCCGGATGGGATTTATCCTAGGATTTTCTGGGAAGCCAGGGAAGAGATTGCTGAGCCTTTGGCTTTGATTTTTAGGTCATCATTGGCTACAGGAATAGTGCCAGAGGACTGGAGGATAGCAAATGTGGTCCCTTTGTTCAAGAAGGGGAGTAGAGATAACCCCGGTAACTATAGGCCGGTGAGCCTAACGTCTGTGGTGGGTAAGGTCTTGGAGAGGATTATAAAAGATACGATTTATAATCATCTAGATAGGAATAATATGATTAGGGATAGTCAGCATGGTTTTGTGAAGGGTAGGTCATGCCTCACAAACCTTATCGAGTTCTTTGAGAAGGTGACTGAACAGGTAGACGAGGGTAGAGCAGTTGATGTGGTGTATATGGATTTCAGTAAAGCGTTTGATAAGGTTCCCCACGGACGGCTATTGCAGAAAATACGGAGGCTGGGGATTGAGGGTGATTTAGAGATGTGGATCAGAAATTGGCTAGTTGAAAGAAGACAGAGAGTGGTAGTTGATGGGAAATGTTCAGAATGGAGTTCAGTTACGAGTGGCGTACCACAAGGATCTGTTCTGGGGCCGTTGCTGTTTGTCATTTTTATAAATGACCTAGAGGAGGGCGCAGAAGGATGGGTGAGTAAATTTGCAGACGACACTAAAGTCGGTGGAGTTGTAGACAGTGTGGAAGGATGTTGCAGGTTACAGAGTGACATAGATAAGCTGCAGAGCTGGGCTGAGAGGTGGCAAATGGAGTTTAATGTGGAGAAGTGTGAGGTGATTCACTTTGGAAAGAATAACAGGAATGCGGAATATTTGGCTAATGGTAAAATTCTTGGTAGTGTGGATGAGCAGAGGGATCTCGGTGTCCATGTACATAGATCCCTGAAAGTTGCCACCCAGGTTGATAGGGTTGTGAAGAAGGCCTATGGTGTGTTGGCCTTTATTGGTAGAGGGATTGAGTTCCGGAGCCATGAGGTCATGTTGCAGTTGTACAAAACTCTAGTACGGCCGCATTTGGAGTATTGCGTACAGTTCTGGTCGCCTCATTATAGGAAGGACGTGGAAGCCTTGGGACGGGTGCAGAGGAGATTTACCAGGATGTTGCCTGGTATGGAGGGAAAATCTTATGAGGAAAGGCTGATGGACTTGAGGTTGTTTTCGTTAGAGAGAAGAAGGTTAAGAGGTGACTTAATAGAGGCATACAAAATGATCAGAGGGTTAGATAGGGTGGACAGCGAGAGCCTTCTCCCGCGGATGGAGGTGGCTAGCACGAGGGGACATAGCCTTAAATTGAGGGGTAATAGATATAGGACAGAGGTCAGAGGTGGGTTTTTTACGCAAAGAGTGGTGAGGCCGTGGAATGCCCTACCTGCAACAGTAGTGAACTCGCCAACATTGAGGGCATTTAAAAGTTTATTGGATCAGCATATGGATGATAAGGGCATAGTGTAGGTTAGATGGCCTTTAGTTTTTTTTCCATGTCGGTGCAACATCGAGGGCCGAAGGGCCTGTACTGCGCTGTATCGTTCTATGTTCTATGTTCTAACTGGAGAGGGGAAATACTCCCTCACAACTGGAGAGGGGAAATACTCCCTCACAACTGGAGAGGGGAGATACTGCCTCACAACTGGAGAGGGGAAATACTCCCTCACAACTGGAGAGGGGAAATACTCCCTCACAACTGGAGAGGGGAAATACTCCTCACAACTGGAGAGGGGAAAGACAAACTGAAATCTCGACAGGGAACTGATCCATTCACAACTGGACAGGGGGAAATATGAATTATGGAGCGTGAATTGGCCATTCAATCAAAAGGAAAATACAATCAAGGCTATTTAAGGTACTGACACATTCATATCAGGACAGTGGAAATGCACACTCCAATCTGGAGAAGGAGCTAACTCATTCACTTACTGGACAGGGGAAAAACATTCAGATCTTAGAACATAGAACAGTACAGCACAGAACAGGCCCTTCGGCCCTCGATGTTGTGCCGAGCAATGATCACCCTACTTAAACCCACATACCCGTAACCCGACAATCCCCCCATTAACATTACACTACGGGCAATTTAGCATGGCCAATCCACCTAACCCGCACATCATTGGACTGTGGGAGGAAACCGGAGCACCCGGAGGAAACCCACGCACACACGGGGAGGACGTGCAGACTCCACACAGACAGTGACCCAGCCGGGAATCGAACCTGGGACCCTGGAGCTGTGAAGCATTGATGCTAACCACCATGCTACCGTGAGGCCGTGAGAGGGAACTGACACATTCAAATCTGGACAGTGGAAAGGAACAACTCCAACTTGGAGAATTAACTAACTCATTCACTTCAGATCTGGAGAGGGGTCTGACCCATTTACATCTGGACAGTGAAAGACACACTCAGAACTGGAGAGGGACCCAGATCCGAATGTACCTTTCCCTTGTCCAGATTTAAATGGGTCAGTTCCCTCTCAAGATCTGAATGTTTTTCCCCTGTCCAGTAAGTGAATGAGTTAGCTCCTTCTCCAGATTGGAGTGTGCATTTCCACTGTCCAGATCTGAAGTGAATGAGTTAGTTAATTCTCCAAGCTGGAGTTGTTCCTTTCCACTGTCCAGATTTGAATGTGTCAGTTCCCTCTCAAGATCTGAATGTTTTTCCCCTGTCCAGTAAGTGAATGAGTTAGCTCCTTCTCCAGATTGGAGTGTGCATTTCCACTGTCCTGATATGAATGTGTTAGTACCTTAAATAGCCTTGATTGTATTTTCCTTTTGATTGAATGGCCAATTCACGCTCCATAGTTATTTGGAGATCTAATTTGGAGATCAATTTACAACTGATTTGGGAAAATACGCTCTCAAACTGGAAAGGGTACAGAGCATTCATATCTGGAGAGGGGAAGAACACGCTCAAACCTGGAGTGGAACTGATACATCCAGAACTGGACAGGGTACAACACACTCAAACCTGGAGTGGAACTGACACATCCAGAACTGGACAGGGTACAAACACACTCAAACCAGACAGTGAAGTAAACTTTCAAAACAGAAGAGTGGAAAGCCACACTCAAATCTCGAAAGGGAACTCACCCATTCACAACTGAATAGGAGAGAAACACACTCATATCAGGAGAGTCAACTGACCATATAGGGGCTTGTTTAGCTCACTGGGCTAAATCGCTGGCTTTTAAAGCAGACCAAGCAGGCCAGCAGCACGGTTCGATTCCCGTACCAGCCTCCCCGAACAGGCGCCGGAATGTGGCGACTAGGGGCTTTTCACAGTAACTTCATTGAAGCCTACTCGTGACAATAAGCGATTTTCATTCATTTCATATACAACGGGATGGGGCAAAGACTCCCTCAAACTGGACAGGGAACTGACCATTCCTAACTGGACACTGGAACATAACACATACATATGGAAAGAGAATTGACCATTCTGAGCTGAAGACATCAAAGACACAATAAAATATGTTTTGGCAACTGACCCATCCACCAGTT
Organism: Scyliorhinus canicula; assembly: GCF_902713615.1. NCBI lineage: Eukaryota > Metazoa > Chordata > Chondrichthyes > Carcharhiniformes > Scyliorhinidae > Scyliorhinus > Scyliorhinus canicula. The sequence continues at coordinate 652,414 of NW_024055542.1, read as the reverse complement.
GGCAGGTGGAAGGTATTTACATCTCGACTGGGAGCAGACCCATTCACAACTGCTCAGGGGCAAGGCACACTCAAACCTAAACAGGGACCGAACCATTCACATCTGTATATGTGAAGGCACACTCAAACCTAAACAGGGACCGAACCATTCACACCTGTATATGTGAAGGCACACTCAAACCTAAACAGGGACCGAACCATTCACATCTGTATATGTGAAGGCACACTCAAACCTAAACAGGGACCGAACCATTCACATCTGTATATGTGAAAGCACACGCAAACCTAAACAGGGACCGAACCATTCACATCTGTATATGTGAAGGCACACGCAAACCTAAACAGGGACCGAACCATTCACATCTGTATATGTGAAGGCACACGCAAACCTAAACAGGGACCGAACCATTCACATCTGTATATGTGAAGGCACACGCAAACCTAAACAGGGACCGAACCATTCACATCTGTATATGTGAAGGCACACTCAAACCTAAACAGGGACCGAACCATTCACATCTGTATATGTGAAGCACACTCAAATCTGGACAGCGAACCGACCATACATAACTGGACAGGGGAAAGTCACTCACCAATCAGGCAGGGAACTGACCTGACCACAAGTGGACAGGCGATAAGCACACTCACAACTGGACAGGGGGAAACACTCAAATCTGGAGAAGGAATTGACCATTCACTTTCTGGACAAAGTAAACCACAGTCGAAGCTGTTTAGCACACTGATCCATCCACAAATGGACAGGGGAAAGACATACTCAAATTTGGATGGGAACTGACACATTCACAACAGGCCGTGTGAAGGCACACTCCAATCTGGATAGGGAACTGCCCATACAAACTGGACAGTGGAAAGTCACACAGCAATCTGTGTAAGGAACTGACCTTACCACAAGTGGACAGGTAATAGGCGCTCTCAATTCACACTACAGACTTGGATATTTCACCCTGTCCGTCACTGGGAAATGGATGGGGAACTGTCCATTCATATGTGGACAGGGGAATGGGAGACTAAAATATGGAGGAGGGAACTGACACATTGACAACTGGACAGGGGAAAGTCACACACAAATCCGAGCAGGGAACTGACCTTAAACAAGCGGACAGGTGTTTGCCACAAACAAATCTGACAGAGACACGACCCATTCATAATAGAGCAGGGGGCAGAAACACTCAAATCTGGAAGAGGGAACTGACCTATCCACAACTGGAGAGGCGAAATACTGCCTCACAACTGGAGAGGGGAAAGGCACACTGAAATCTCGACAGGGAACTGACCCATTCACAACTGGACAGGGGAAATAGACCTTCACAACTGGAGAGGGGAAAGGCGCACTGAAATCTCGGAATTCAACTGATCAATTCACAACTGGACAGGGACAAATACTCAAATCTACAGTGTGAATTGTCCATTCACTTTCTGGACAAAAGAAAAACACAATCAAGGCTGTTTAAGGTACTGATCCATCCACAACTGGGCAGGGGAAAGACACACTCACATCTGGACCGGGAGCTGACACATTCACATCTGGACAGGGGAAAGACACGCTCAAACCTGGAGATGGAACTAACTCATTCACTTACTGGACAGGGAAAACTCATTCAGATCTTGAGAGAGAACTGACCCATTTACAACTGGACAGGGGAAAGGCACGTTCGAATCTAGAGAGGAAACTGACACATTCAAATCTGGACAGTGGAAAGGCACACTCCAATTTGGAGAATTAACTAACTCATTCACTTACTGGTCAGGGGTAAGGCACAGTCAGATCTGGAGAGGGGCCTGACCCATTCACAGCTGGACAGTGAAAGATACACTCAAATCTGGAGAGGGAACTGACCCATTCACAACTGCACAAGGGAAATACTCTCTCAAACTGGAATGGTAATAGACCATTCATATCCAAAGAGGGGAAAGAAACACTCAAATCTAGAGAGGAACTGACCCATTCAGAACTAGACAGGGTACAAACACACTAAAATCGGGACAGTGATGTAAACTTTCATAACAGAACAGTGGAAAGCCACACTGAAAGCTCAACAGGGGCCAAACCCATTCACAACTGAACAGGAGAAAAACACACTCAAATCTGGAGAGGGAACTGACCAGTTTCAATTAGATGGGGGAAAGACTCCCTCAAACTGGTCAGGAAACTGGTCATTCATTACTGGACAGTGGAACGGAACGCTTATATCTGGAAATAGAATTGACCATTCAGCGCTGAAGACGGCAAAGACACAATAAAATATGTTTCAGGAACTGACCCACTGGACAGGTGAAAGGCATTCACATCTCGACTGGGAACAGACCCATTCACAACTGGACACGGGAAAGATACACTGAAACCAATAGGGAAGTAACCATTCACATCCGGACATGTGAAGGCACTCTCAAATCAGGACAGGGAACCGAACACACAAATCTGGACAGTGGAAAGGCACACACCAATCTGGGCAGGGAACTGACCTTACCACAAGTGGACAGGCGATAGCCACACTCACATCTGGACACAGACAAAACGTAAGGGAAAATGCTGGAAAATCCCAGCAAGTTTGGCAGCATCTGGAGGGAGAGAAAAGAGCTAACGTTTCCAGTCCGATGACTCTTTGTCAAAGCTAGAACGATGTTAATGAGATGTGATGGAGAAGTGAGTTGTGATCCAAAGATGGAGCTTGGACAAAGAGACATCGGACCCGAAACGTTCGCTCTTTTCTCTCCCTCCAGATGCTGCCAGACTTGCTGAGATTTTCCAGCATTCACAAATGGATAGGGGAAAGAATCCCTCCAACTGGACAGGGAACTGACCATACTTAACTGGACAAGGGGAAGGCACAGTCAAACCTGGATAGAGAATTGACGATTCAGTGCAGAACAGAAGAAAGACACAATGAAATATGTTGAGGGAACTAACCCATCCACCGCTGGACAGGTGAAAGGCGAATTCACATCTGGACTTGGAACAGACCCATTCACTGCTGGACAGGGGAAAGACACACTCAAAACTGAACAGGGAACTGACCCTTTCACAATCAGACAAGGGATAGACACACTGAAAACTGGAAGAGGGAACTGACCCATTCACAGCAGGATAGGGGAAAGACTACCTCACAAATGGACAGGGGAAAGACACACTCGAACATGGAGGGGAACTCACACGTTCACAAGTGGACTGTGGAAAGCCACACACCAATCTGGACAGGGAATTGACCTGACCACAAGTGGACAGTGATAGCCACACTCAATTCTGGACGCACACACGGCCCAACTGTACATGACCCATTCATAATTGAACAGGGGGAAGACACAATCAAATCTGGAAGAAGGAACTGACCATTTCAAATCTGGACTGTGGAAAGACACCTTCAAATCTGGATTAGGAACAAACGCATTCACAACTGGACAGGGGGAAGGCAAACTCAATCTGGATGGGAACAGATGCATTCACAACTTGACAGGGAAAAGACACATTCAAATTTGGTTAGGGAACTGACTCATTCACAACAGGAGAGGGGAAAGGGACATTCAAATCTGGACAGGGACTGAGCCATTCACAACATGAGAGGAGAAAGTCTCACTCAGGAGTGGATAGGGGAAAGACACACTGAAATGTCGACATGGAACTGACCCATTCAGAACTGGACAGGGGACAACACTCAAATCTGGAGAGGGAACTGACCATTCACTTTCTAGACAAAAGAAAACCACAGTCAAATCTGTTTAGGGAACTGATCCATCCATAATTGGACAGGAGCAAGACACACTCAAATCTGGAAAGGAAACTGACCCATTCACAACTGAACAGCAGACAGGCACACTCCAATCTGGAGGAGGAAATAACTCATTCATTTACTGGACAGAGGATAGGCAGACTCAAATCTGGAGAGGAGCTGACCATTCACTACTGGCAGGGGAACAGGCACTCTCAAATTTGCACAGGGAACTGACCCACTCACAACTGTACAGCAAAAAGACACACCCAATCTGGAGAGGGAACTGACCCATTCACAACTGGACAGCAAAGAAACCCAGGCCAATCTGAGAAGGAAATAACTTATTCACTTACTGGACAGAGGTTAGACACACTCAACCACGGAGTGGGAACTGACCCATTCACAACGACAGGGAAAAGCCACACTCAACCCTGGAGAGGGAACAGACCCATTCACTACTGAATAGAGGAAATACTCTTTCGAACTGGACAGGAAACTGGCCATTCATATCTGGACAGAGGAGAGGCACACTCATATCAGGAGAGGGAACTGACCCATTCACTACTGGAGATGGTAAATACACTCTCACAACTGGTGGGAGATAACACACTGACATCTGGATAGGGATCGGATCCATTCACAACTGGACAGGGCAAAATACTCAAATCCAGCGTGTAAATTGTCTGTTCACTTTCGGGGCAAGAGAAAACATTAGTCGAAGCACATTAGGTACTGGAACATCCACTACTGGTCAGGGGAAAGACACACTCAAATCTGGACAGGGAACTGATCCATTCACAACTGGACAGGGGAAAGACACACTCAAATCTGGACAGGGAACTGATCCATTCACAACTGGACAGGGGAAATACACACTCAAATCGGGACAGGGAACTGATCCATTCACAACTGGACAGGGAAAGAGAGTCAAATCTGGAGAGGGCATTGACCATTCACTTTCTGGGCAACATTACATCACAGTCAAACCTGTTTAGGGAACTGATCCATCCTCAACTGGACAGGAGAAATCAGGATGGGAATTGACAGATTCACAACTGGACAGTGGAAGGCACACTCCAATCTGGAGGAGAAAGTAACTCATTCACTTACTGGACAGAGGTTAGACATAGTCAAATCTGGAGAGGGAACTGAACCATTCACTCCTGGACAGGGAAAAGACGTTTAATCTGGAGAGGGAACTGACCCATACACATCTGGACAGGAAAAAGGCACACACAAACCTGGAGAGGGAACTGACCCATACACAACTGGACAGGGGAAAGACACACTCAAACCTGGACAGGGAACTGATCCATTCACAACTGGACAGGGAAATACACACTCAAATCTGGACAGGGAACTGACCCATTCACAACTGGACAAGGGAAAGACACACTCAAATCTGGACAGGGAACTGATCCATTCACAACTGGATGGGGGAAGACACTGAAATCTGGAGAGGGCATTGACCATTCACTTTTTGGACAAAAGAAAATGACAGTCGAGCTGTTCACGGGTACTGATCCATCCTCAACTGGACAGGAGAAAGACACACTCAAATCAGCATGAAGGAGCTCACCCATTCCCTTTCTGGACTAATCAAAACCACAGCCAAACCTGTTAGGGTACTGACACATTCACAATTGGACAATAGAAAGGCACACTCCAAACTGGAGAGGGAAGTAACTCATTCACTTACTGACCAGAGGATAGACATACTCAGATCTGGAGAGGGAACTGACACATACACATCTGGACAGGGAAAAGACACACTCAAATCTGGACAGGGAACTGACCCATTCAGATCTGGACATGGAAAAGGCACGCTCAAATCCGGACAGGGAACTCACTCACTCACAATTGGATAGCAAAATGACACACACCAATCAGGAGAAGGAAATAACTTAATCACTTCCTGGACAGAGGTTAGACATACTCAAACCGTGGAGTGGGAACAGACCCATTCACTATTGAATAGGGGAAATACTTTCTCGAACTGGACAGGTAACTGGTCATTCATACCTGGACAGAGGAAAGGCACACTCATAACAGGAGAGGGAACTGGCCCATTCACAACTGGACATGGTAAAGACAGACTGAAATCAGAAGGGGAACTGACCCTTTCACAACTGGACATGGAAATGACACAATCAAATGTGGACAGGGAAATGACACATTCACAACTGGACAGGGGAAAGACACACTCAAATGTGAATGGGAACTGACCCATTCACAACTGGACAGGGGAAAGACACACTCAAATTTGGATGGGAACTGACACATTCACAACAGGCCGTGTGAAGGCACAGTCCAATCTGGACAGGGAACTGACTCATTGACAACTGGACAGGGGAAAGTCACACTCAAATCTGGACAGGGAACTGACCCATTCAGATCTGGACATGGAAAAGGAACGCTCAAATCCGGACAGGGAACTCACTCACTCACAATTGGAGAGCAAAATGACACACGCCAATCAGGAGAAGGAAATAACTTAATCACTTCCTGGACAGAGGTTAGACATACTCAAACCTGGAGAGGGAACTGACCCATTCACAACGACAGGGAAAAGCCACACTCAACCACGGAGTGGGAACAGACCCATTCACTATTGAATATGGGAAATACTTTCTCGAACTGGACAGGTAACTGGTCATTCATACCTGGACAGAGGAAAGGCACACTCATAACAGGAGGGGGAACTGACCCATTCACTACTGGAGATGGTAAATACACTCTCACAACTGGATAGGGAGAAGACACACTGACATCTGGACAGGGATCGGATCCATTCACAACTGGACGGGTGTAAATACTCAAATCTGGAGTGTAAATTGTCTGTTCACTTTCTCGGCAAGAGAAAACCATAGTTGAAGCACTTTAGAGTACTGACACATCCACTACTGGACAGGAGAAAGACACACTCAAATCTGGACAGAGACCTGATTCATTCACAACTGGACGGGGAAAGAGAGTCAAATCTGGAGAGGGAACTGACCCATTCACTTTCTGGGCAACAGTTCACCACAGTCAAAGCTGTTTAGGGAACTGATCCATCCTCAACTGGACAGGAGAAATCAGGATGGGCATTGACAGATTCACAACTGGACAGTAGAAAGGCACACTCCAATCTGGAGGAGGAATTAACTCATTCACTACTGGACAGGGAAAAGACATACTCAAATCTGGACAGAGTACTGATCCATTCACAACTGGTCAGGGAAAGAGAGTCAAATCTGGAGAGGGCATTGACCATTCACTTTCTGGGCAACAGTACATCACAGTCAAACCTGTTTAGGGAACTGATCCATCCTCAACTGGACAGGAGAAATCAGGATGGGAACTGACCCATTCACTACTGGACAGGGAAAAGACATACTCAACTCTGGAAAGGGAACTGATCCATTCACAGCAGGACAGTGAAATGAAACACTCAAATCTGGACAGTGAACTGACCCATTCACAACTGGACATTATAAAGACACACTTAAATCTGGACATGGAACTGACCCATTCACAACTTGACATGGGAAAGGCACACTCAAATCAGGAGAGGGAACTGACCCTTAAACTACTGGAGAGAGGAAATACTCCCTCACACCTGGACAGGGAAAAGGCACACTGAAATCTCGACAGAGATCGGATCCATTCATAACTGGACAGGGGAAAATACTCAAACTGGAGTGTAAATTGTCTATTCACTATCTGGACAAGAGAAAACCTTCGTCGAAGCACATTAGGTACTGGAACATTCACAACTGGACGGGGAAAGAGAGTCAAATCTGGAGAGGGAACTGACCCATTCACTTTCTGGGCAACAGTTCAGCACAGTCAAACCTGTTTAGGGGAACTGATCCATCCTCAACTGGACAGGAGAAATCAGGATGGGAATTGACACATTCACAACTGGACAGTAGAAAGGCACACTCCAATCTGTAGGAGGAAGTAACTCATTCACTTACTGGACAGAGAATAGAGATACACAAATCTGGATAGGGAACTGACCCATTCACAACTGGACAGGGAAAGGACAGACACTGTTGTGAGAGAACTGACCCATTCACGACTGGGCAGTGAAACGATTCGCAAATCTGGATAGGGAACTGACCCATTCGCAACTGGAAGGCGAAAGACACAGTCAATACTGTACAGGGAACTGACCCATTCACAAATGGACAGGGAAAAGACACACTCAATACTGGACAGGGTACATAGAACATAGAACAGTACAGCACAGAACAGGCCCTTCAGCCCTCGATGTTGTGCCGAGCAATGATCACCCTACTCAAACACACGTATCCACCCTATACTCGTAACCCAACAACCCCCCCCCCCCCCCCAACCTTACTTTTTTAGGAGACTACGGGCAATTTAGCATGGCCAATCCACCTAACCCGCACATCTTTGGACTGTGGGAGGAAACCGGAGCACCCTGAGGAAACCGACGCACACACGGGGAGGACGTGCAGACTCCACACAGACAGTGACCCAGCCGGGAATCGAACCTGGGACCCTGGAGCTGTGAAGCATTTATGTTAACCACCATGCTACCGTGCTGCCTGATCCATTCACAACTGATCCATGGGTACTGATCCATTCACAACTGGACAGGAAAAAACACACTCACATCTGGAGAGGGAACTGACCCAGTCACAGTGACAGGGAGAAGCCACACTAAACCCTGGAGAGGGAACTGACCCATTCACAGTGACAGGGAGAAGCCACACTAAACCCTGGAGAGGGAACTGACCCATTCACAGTGACAGGGAGAAGCCACACTAAACCCTGGAGAGGGAACTGACCCATTCACAGTGACAGGGAGAAGCCACACTAAACCCTGGAGAGGGAACTGACCCATTCACAGTGACAGGGAGAAGCCACACTAAACCCTGGAGAGGGAACTGACCCATTCACAGTGACAGGGAGAAGCCACACTAAACCCTGGAGAGGGAACTGACCCATTCACAGTGACAGGGAGAAGCCACACTAAACCCTGGAGAGGAAAATGACCCTTTCAATACTGATTAGAGGAAATAGTCTCTGGAACTGGACAGGAAACTGGCCATTCATATCTGGACAGCGGAAAGGCACACTCAAATCAGGAGAGGGAACTGACCCATTCACTACTGGAGAGGGGAAATACTCTCTCACAACTGGAGTGGGATAACACACAACACACCGAAATCTCGACAGGGATCGGATCCATTCCCAATTGGACAGGGGAAAATACTCAAATCTGGATTGTGCAATGTCTATTCACTTTCTGGACAAAAGAAAACCATAGTCGAAGCTCTTTAGGGTAGGGAACCATCCACAACTGGCCAGGGGAAAGACACACTCAACTCTGGGGAGGGAACTAATCCATTCACTTACTGGCCAGGGGAAAGACACACTCAACTCTGGACAGGGAACTAATCCATTCACTTACTGGCCAGGGGAAAGACACACTCAACTCTGGACAAGGAATTGACCCATTCACAACTGGACATGTGGAAGGCACATTCAAACCTTAATAGGAAACTGATACATTCACACAACTGTACAGGGCAAAGGCACACTCAGATCTCAACAGGGAACTGACCCATTCACAACTGAATAGGAGAAAAACACTTTCAAATCTGGAGAGGGAATCAATCTATTTATAAATGGACAGGGATAAGGCACAGTGACATCTGGAGAGGGTTCTGACCCATTCACAACCGGATGGGGAAAAGACTCCCACAAAGGGGACCGGGAAATTACCATTCATAACTGGACAAGGGAAGGCACAATCAAATCTGGAGAGGGAACTGGCCCATTCACAACTGGACAACAGAAAAACACACTCAAATGTGTACATGGACTGGCACATTCATGACTCGACAGTGGAAAGACATACTCAAACCTGGAAGAGGGATCTGACCCATTCACGACAGGATAGGGGAAAAACTGCAGCATGTGGACAGGGGAAAGGCAAACTCAAATCTGGAGAGAGTCCTTCCCCATTCACAAATGGACTGGCAAAACACACACTCAAATCTGCACGGGGAACTGTCACATTCATAACTGGACAGTGGGAATGCACACTCAAATCTGCATGGGGAACTGTCACATCCATAACTGGACAGTGGGAATGCACACTCAAATCTGCATGGGGAACTGTCACATCCATAACTGGACAGTGGGAATGCACACTCAAATCTGCATGGGGAACTGTCACATTCATAACTGGACAGTGGGAATGCACACTCAAATCTGCATGGGGAACTGTCACATTCATAACTGGACAGTGGGAATGCACACTCAAATCTGCATGGGGAACTGTCACATTCATAACTGGACAGTGGGAATACACACTCAAATCTGCATGGGGAACTGTCACATTCATAACTGGACAGTGGGAATGCACACTCAAATCTGCATGGGGAACTGTCACATTCATAACTGGACAGTGGGAATGCACACTCAAATCTGCATGGGGAACTGTCACATTCATAACTGGACAGTGGGAATGCACACTCAAATCTGCATGGGGAACTGTCACATTCATAACTGGACAGTGGGAATGCACACTCAAATCTGCATGGGGAACTGTCACATTCATAACTGGACAGTGGGAATGCACACTCAAATCTGCATGGGGAACTGTCACATTCATAACTGGACAGTGGGAATGCACACTCAAATCTGCATGGGGAACTGGCACATTCATAACTGGACAGTGGCAATACACATTTGAATTTGGAGTGGGAATGGACTCATTCACAGCAGGACAGTGGAAAGACACAAAAGCTTGAACAACAGGATAGTGGACAGACACACTCAAATCCAGAGGAGAGAACTGACCCATTCACAACAGGATAGTGAAAGACTCCCTCACAAGTGGATTGGGGAAAGACACACTCAAACCTGCAGAGGCAAATGACCCATTCACAAGTGGACAGGGGAAATACTCCCTCAAACTGTCTGGGGAACTGACCATTTATATGTGGGCATTGGAAAGACACACTCAAATCTGCAAATCTGGAGAGGGAACTGACCCATTCACAGCTCCACAGGGGAAATACTCTCTCAAACTGGAAGGGGAACAAACCATTCATATCTGGACAGGGAAAAAACACACTTTAATCTCGTTAGGGAGCTGACCTATTCAAACCTGGACATGGGAAAGACAACTTAAATTTGGAGACGGAATGGGACCCATTCACAACTGGATAGGGGAAAGGCACATTTACATCTGGGGCGGAATCTGACCTATTCACATGTGGGTTGGGGAAAGGATCCCTCAAACTGGACAGGTAACTGACCATTCATAACTGGACGGGAAAAAGCACACTCAAATCAGGACAGGGAAGTAACCTTTCACAACTGAACAGTGGAAAGTCACACACCAATCTGTGCAGGGAACTGACCTCACCATATGTGGACAGGCATTAGGCACGCTCAGTGCTGGACATGTAAATGACTCATACATTATTGATCAGGGGACAGACGCACTCAAATCTGGTAAAGGGAACTGACCCTTTATCAACTGGACAGGGAAAGACACACACAAATATAGACGTGGAACTGTTACATTCAGAACTGGACAGGGATCAAACATACACAAGTCTGCACAGGGAAACAAACTTGCACAACTGGACAGTGGAAAGGCACACTCGTATCTGGAGAGAGAACAGACTCATTCAAAAAGGAACAATGGAAAGACATACTCAAATCTCGACAGGGAACTGATCCATTCACAACTGGACGGAGAAAGCACTCAAGTCTGGAGAGGGAACTGACCAGTCTCTTTCTGGACAAAAGAAAATCACAATCAAAGCTGTTTAGGGTACAAATTCATCCAGAACCGGAAAGGGGTAAAACACTTCAAATCTGGAGACGGAACTGATGCATTCACAATTGGATAGGTGAATAACTCCATCAAACTGGACAGAGAACTGACCATTCACATCTGGAATAGGGAAAAGACACACTCAAACCTGGAAGAGGAAACTGACCAATTCACACACTCCACAGTGGAAAGTCACACTCCAATCTGTAGAAGGAACTGACTCATTCACTTCTAGACAGGGAAAGGCACATTCAAATCTGGTGAGGGAACTGACCCATTCAGAACGGCACAGGGAACCGACCATACAAAACTGGACAGAGGAAGGTCACACACCAGCCTGGGCAGGGAACTGACCTTACCACAAATGGACAGGCGATAGCCACATTCTAATCCAGATTCAGAGCTGACCCATTCATAATTGAGCAGGGGAAAGACACTCGAATCTGTACAGGGAGCAGACCCATTCACAACTGGACAAGGGAAAGGCACATTCAAATCTGAGCAGGAAACTGACCCATTCGCAGCTGGGGAGGAGAAACACTTCCTCAAAAGTGGCCGGGGAAAGGCATACCTAAATCTGGGAGATGAACTGACACATTAGGGGCTGGACAGGGAACAAATACAATCAAATCTGGACAGAGCACAATATTTTCACAACATGAAAGTGGAAAGACACACTCAAATCTCAACATGGACCTGCTCCATTCACAACTGTACATGGCAAAGACACACTTAAATGTGGACCTGGAACTGACACATTCAGAACTGGACAGGGATCAAACACAAGTTTAGACAGGGAAAAACTCTTGCACAACAGGATAGGGGAAAGACACACTCAAATCCGGAGGAGAGAACTGACCCATTCACAACAGGATAGTGAAAGACTCCCTCACAAGTGGATTGGGGAAAGACACACTCAAATCCGCAGAGGCAAATGACCCATTCAGAAGTGGACAGGGGAAATTTTCCCTCAAACAGTCTGGGGAACTGACCATTTATATGTGGGCAGTGGAAAGACACACTCAAATCTGCAAATCTGGAGAGTGAACTGACCCATTTACAACTGGACAGGGGAAATACTCTCTCAAACTGGAAAGGGAACAAACCATTCATATCTGGACAGCGAAAAAACACTCTTTAATCTCATCAGGGAGCTGACCTATTCAAACCTGGACATGGCAAAGACAACATTTATATTGGAGAGGGAACGGGACCCATTCACAACTGGACAGGGGAAAGGCACGCTCGTATCTGGAGAGGGAACAGACTCATTCACAAAGGGACAATGGAAAGACACACTCAAATCTCGACAGGGAACTGATCCGTTCACAACTGGACAGGGGAAAACACTCAAGTCTGGGGATGGAACTGACCATTCACTTCCTCGACAAAAGAAAAACACAATCAAAGCTGTTGTGGGTACTGTTCCCTCCACAAATGGACAGGGGAAAGACAGCCTCAAATCTGCACGGGGATCTGACACATTCACAACTGGACAGTGGAAAGGCACACTTCAATCTGGAGAAGGAACTGACTCATTCACTCACTGGGGAGGGGCAAGACATTCAGATCTGGAAAGGGACTTGACCCATTTCCAGCTGGACAGCGAAAGGCACACTCAAATCTGGAGGGGGAACTGACCCTTTTACAACTGCGCAGGAGAAAGGCAGACTCAAATCTGGAGGGGGAACTGACCCTTTTACAACTGCGCAGGAGAAAGGCAGACTCATAACCGGAAGGGAACTGACCTATTCACAATTAGTCAGGGGAAGGACTCCCTGAAAATGGACATGGAATTGACCATTCATATGTGGACAGGGGAAAGGCACACACCAATCTGGAAGAGAGAACTGACCCATTCAGAACTGGATAGGGGAAAACACTCAAATCTGGACAGGAACATTACTTTAACAACTGGACAGTGGAAAACATGCACATCTGTAGAGGGAATTGACAATTCACTCTGGACAAAAGAAAAACATAATTGAAGCTGTTTCGGGTAAAGATCCAGATACAACTGGACAATGGAAAGGCACACACACATCTGGAGAGGGAACGGCCCATTGATAACTGAACAGGGGGAATGCACACTCACATCTGGGGAGGGAACGGCCCATTGATAACTGGACAGGGGGAATGCCCACTCACATCTGGGGAGGGAACGGCCCATTGATAACTGGACAGGGGGAATGCCCACTCACATCTGGGGAGGGAACGGCCCATTGATAACTGGACAGGGGGAAATGCCCACTCACATCTGGAAAGGGAACGGCCCATTGATAACTGGCCAGGGGGAATGCCCACTCACATCTGGGGAGGGAACGGCCCATTGATAACTGGACAGAGGGAATGCCCACTCACATCTGGAGAGGGAACGGCCCATTGATAACTGGACAGGGGAAATGCCCACTCACATCTGGGGAGGATCTGACCCATTCACAACTGGGTGGGGGAAAGAATCCATCAAACTGAACAGGGAACTGACCCATTCACAACTGGACAGGGGAAATACGTCCTCATTCTGGAAAGGGAACAGAAATTCATACCTGGACAGGAAAGACAGTCAAATCTCGACAGTGATCTGACTGAATCAAACCTGGACATGGGAAAGACAACTCAAATCTGGAGAGGGAACCAACCCATTCACAACTGGACAAGGGGAAGGCTCACTCACACCTGGGAAGGGCCCTGACACATTCACAACTGGACAGTGAATTGACCATTCATAACTGGACAGAGGGAAGACACAGTCAAATCTGCAAAGAGAATTGACAGTTCAGCGCACAACAGGGGAAAGACACAATAATGTATGTTATGGGAAATGACCCATCCAACACTGGACATGTGAAAGGCGCACTAACCCCTGGACTGGGAACAGACCCATTCACTGTTGACAGTGGAAAGTCACACTCAAATCTGCCAAGGAAACTGACCCAACTGGGCAGGCAAAAAACATTCAAATCTCGAGAGTTTACTGACCCATTCACACTGGAGAGGGGAAAGACACACTCCAATCTGGAGAGAGAACTGACACATTCACAACTGGACAGGGAAAGTACTCTCAAAATGGATAGGGAACAGACCTCTGGACAGTGGATAGGCAAACTCCAATATGAAAGAGGGAAACAACCCATTCACAACTGTACAATGGAAAGGCACACTCCAACCTGGAGAGGGAACAGACTCATTCACAACAGGACAGTGGGAAGGCACACTCCAACCTGGAGAGGGAACAGACTCATTCACAACAGGACAGTGGGAAATACACACTCCAATCTGGAGAGGGAACAGACCCATTCACAACAGGACAATGGAAAGGCACACTCCAATCTGGATAGGGAACAGACTCATTCACAACAGGACAATGGAAAGGCACACTCCAATCTGGAGAGGGAACAGACTCATTCACAACAGGACAGTGGGAAATACACACTCCAATCTGGAGAGGGAACAGACTCATTCACAACAGGACTGTGGAAAGACACAGTCAAATCGCGACAGAGAACTGACCCATTCACAACTGGAGAGAAGTAAAACTAACTCAAATATGGTCAGGGAACTAACTCATTCATCACTGGACAGTGGAAAGGCACACTCAAATCTGGAAGAGGGATCTGACCCATTTACACCAGGATAGAGGAAAAACTCCCTCAAGTGGACTTGTGAAACATACACTCAAATCTTCATCGGGAACTGTCACATTCAAAACTGGACAGTGGCAATGCTCACTCAAATCTGGAGAGGAAGTTGCCGCGTTCACAACTGGACAGTGGAAATACACACTTGAATCTGGAGTGGGAATGGGCTCATTCACAACAGCACAGTGGAAAGACACACTTAAATCTCGACAGGGAACTGACGCATTCGCAACTGGACAGGGGAAAGACACACTCAAAACTGTCAAGGGAACTGACCCAACCACAAATGGACAGGGTTAAAAACATCCAACTCTGGAGAGGTAACTAATCCGTGTACAACAGGGTAGTGGAAAGACACATACAAATCTGGAGGAGAGAACTGACCCATTCACAACAGGATAGGGAAAGTCTACCTCACAATTGAATAGGGGAAAGACACACTCAAATCTGGAGAGGCAAATGACCCATTCACAACTTGAACAGGGGAAAAACTCCCTCAAAGTGGATGGGGAACTGACCATTCATATCTGGACAGTGGAAGTACACACTGAAATCTGCAAATCTGGAGAGGCAACTGGCCCATTCACAACTGGACAGGGGAAATACTCTCTCAAACTGGAAAGGGAACAAACCATATCTGGACAGGGAAATAACACACTGCAATCTCGTCAGGGAGCTGACCTATTCAACGCTGGACATGGGAAAGATACACTCAAATTTGGAGAGGGAACAGACCATTCACATCTGGACAGAGTAAAAGCACACTTACATCTGGGGAGGAATCTGACCCATTCACAACTGGGTGGGGGAAAGAATCTCACAAGCAGAACAGGGAACTGACTATTCTTTTTTTTTTTCTTTTTTTTAAAAGTTAGAGTACCCAATTCATTTTTTCTCATTGACGGGCAATTTAGCATGGCCAATCCACCTAGCTTGCACCTTTGTGGATTGTGGGGATGAAACCCACACAAACACAGGGAGAATGTGCAAACTCCACAGGAACTGACTATTCATAACTGGACAGGGAAAGAACACACTCAAATCCACACAGGGAAGTAAACTTTCACAACTGAACAGTGGAAAGGCAAACACCATCTGGGCAGGGAACTGACCTCACCACAAGTGGACATGCGATAGGCACACTCAATCTGGACGAGAGACACAACCCATTAACAACTGTACATGACCCATTCATAATTGATCAGGAGACAGACACACTCAATTCTGGACAGGGGAACTGACCCACTCACAACTAGACAGGGGAAATACACTCAAAGCTGGAGAGGGAACTGACCCTTCCTCCACTGGGCAGGTGGAAGACGCACTCACATCTGGAATGGGAACAGACCCATTCACTGCTGGACAAGGGAAAGTCACACTCAAATCTGCCAAGGAAACAGACCCAACCACAACTGGACAGGGGCAAATACCATTCAAGTCTAGAGATCTAACTGTCCCCATTCACAACTGGGCAGGGGAATCGCATATTTAAATATGGAGTGGGATCTAAGCCATTCACAACTGTAAAGGGGTTAAAATCTCTCAAAATGGATGGGGAACTGAACATTCATCTCTGGACAGGGGAAAGGCAAACTCAAATCTGGAAGAGGGAACTCGCTCATTCAAAACAGGACAGTAGAAAGACACACTGCAATCTCGGCAGGGAGCTGACCCATATACATCTGGAGAGGAGTAAAACAGACTCAAATCTGGAAGGGGAACTAATTCAATAGTAACTGGACAGTGGGAAGGCACACTCCAATCTGGAGATGGAACGGCCTCATTCACAACAGGACAGTGGGAAGGCACACTCCAATCTGGAGATGGAATGAACTTATTCACAACAGGACAGTGGGAAGGCACACTCCAATCTGGAGATGGAATGAACTTATTCACAACAGGACAGTGGGAAGGCACACTCCAATCTGGAGATGGAATAAACTAATTCACAACAGGACAGTGGAAAGACAACTCAAATCCCGACAGGGAAATGACCCATTCCCAACTGCAGAGGCGTAAAACTGACTCAAATCTGGATGGGGAACTAACTCATTCACAACTGGACAAGGGAAAGACACACTCAAATTTGAAATAGGAAATGACACATTCATAACTGGGCAGTGGAAAGGGAACAGACTCATTCAGAAAGGGACAATGGAAATACACACTCATCTCGACAGGGAACTGATCCATTCACAACTGGACGGAGAAATCAATCAAATCTGGAAAGGGAATTGTCCATTCACTTTCTAGACAAAAGAAACATCACAATCAAAGCTGTTTAAGGTACTGATCCATCCACAACTGGTCAGGGGAAAGACACACTCAAATCTGGACATGGAACTGACACATTCAGAACTGGACAGGGATCAAACACACTCAAGTCTGGACAGGGAGGAACATCTTGCACAACTGGACAGTGAAAAGGCACACTCGTATCTGGAGAGGGGACAGACTCACTCACTAAGGTACAATGGAAAGACACAATCAAATCGCGACAGAGAACTGACCCAAACAGAAGTTGTCACGGGAAAGACACACTCAAATCTGGAGAGAAAACTGACCCATTAGCAACTAGACAGAGGAAAGGCACATTAAAATATGAAGCGGGAACTGACCCATTGACAACTGCACTGGGGAAAAACTCTCTCAAACTGGAAGGGGAACAGACTATTCATATCTGGATAGGGGACAGGCAAACTGGAAGGGAGAACTGACCATTCACAGTTGGATAAATGAAAGACACACTCAAATGTGGACAAGGAACTGGCACATTCATAACTGGACAGTGGACAGGGACACTCAAATCTAGAGAGGAAACTGCCCCGTTCACAACTGGACAGGGGAAAGGCACATACGAATTTGGAGAGGGAAACGTCAATTCACAACTGGACAAGGGAAAGACACACTCGGGGAGAGTGGTACTTTCCATAGCAGCTTCTCCGAACAGGCGCCAGAATGGGGAAACTTGGGGCTTTTCACAGTAAATTAATTTGAAGCCTACTTGTGACAATAAGTGATTTTCATTTCATTTAATTTAATTTCAAATTTGGAGAAGGAACTGACACATTTACAACTGGACAGTGGAAATATACACTTGAATCTGGAGAGGGAATGGACTCATTCGCAACAGGTCAGTGGAAAGACACACTCAAAACTGCCATGGGAACTGACCCAACCACAACTGGACAGGGAAAAAAACACACTCAAATCTAGAGAGGTAACTGACCAATTCACAATAGGATAGGGGAAAGACACTCAAATCTGGAGGAGGGAACTGACCCATTCACAACAGGAGAGGGGAAAGGCACACTTCAATCTGGAGAAGGCAGTAACTCAATCACGTACTGAACAGGGAAAGACACATTCAAATCTGGAGAGGGAACTGACTCATTTTCAACTTGACGGGGAAACACACACTGATCTGGAGTGGGACCTGACCCAATTACACCTGGCCAGGTGAAAGGCACGTTCAAATCTGGAGAGGGGACTGACCCATTCACACATTCACACCTGGCCAGGGGAAAGGCACGTTCAAATCTGGAGAGGGGACTGACCCATTCACACATTCACAAATGGACAGGTGAAAGGCACGTTCAAATCTGGAGAGGGGACTGACCCATTCACACATTCACAAATGGACAGGTGAAAAGCTCCCTCAAACTGGAGGACAGGGGAAAGGCAGACTTCAATCTGGAGAGAGATCTGACCCACTCACAACTGGACAGGGAAAGGCAGACTCAAATCTGGAGAGAGATCTGACCCACTCACAACTGGACAGGGGAAAGGCATACTCCAATCTGGAGAGAGATCTGACCCACTCACAACTGGATGGGGGAAAGACTCCCTCAAACTGGACAGGGAACTGACCATTCATAATTGGATAGAGGGAAGGCACAGTCAAACCTGGAAAGAGAATTGACCATTCAGCGCAGAACAGGGGAAAGACACAAACAAATCTGTTTAGCGAACTGACCCATCCACCACTGGACAGGTGAAAGGCTCACAAACATCTGGACTGGGAACAGACCCATTTACTGCTGGACAGGGGAAAGTCACACCCAAATCTGCCAAGGAAACTGACCCAACCTCAACTGGATAGGGGAAAAATATTCAAATCGAGACAGGTAACTGACCCATTCACAATCGTTCGGGGGAAAGACACACTCAAAACTGGAGGAGGGAAGTGACCCATTCACAACAGGATAGGGGAAAGATTCCCTCACAAATGGACAGGGGAAAGACACACTTGAATATGGAGGGGAACTCACACATTCACAACTTAGGCAGGGGAAAGGCACACTCACATCTCGAGAGGGAGCTGATCCATTCACAACTTGATGTAGAGAAAGACTCCCTCAAACTGGACAGGGAACTGACCATTCATAACTAGACAGTGGGAAGGTACAGGCAAACCTGGAAAGAGAATTGACCATTCAGCGTAGAACAGGGGAAAGACACAATGAAATTTGGTTCGGGTACTCGCCTATCCACAACTGGACAGGTGAAAGGCGCACTCACATCTGGACTGGGAACAGACCCATTCACTGCTGGACAGGATAAAGACACATTCAAAACTGACCCATTCGCAACTGGAGAGCAGAAAGACTCCCTCACAAGGGGATAGAGGAAAGGCACACTCAAATCTGGGGAGGGAATTGACTATTCACTTTCTGGGCAAAGGAAAAACACAATTAAAGCTGTTTAGGATACTGATCCATCTACAACTGCACAGGGGAATGACACTCCAATTTGGACGGGGGTCTGACACATTCACAACTGGACAGTGGAAAGGCATCCTCCAACCACAACAGTAACTGTCTCATTAATTTACTGGACAGGGGAACGGCACATTCAAATCTGGAAGATGGAACTGACTAATTCACAACTGAACATTGAAAATGCACACTCCAATCTGGAGAAGGAAGTAACTCATTCGCTTACTGGACAGTGAAAGGCGCATTCAAATCTGGAGAGGGAACTGAATCGGTTACAATTGGGTAGGGTAAAGGGATGCTCAAATCAGGACAGGGAATTGACCCATTCACAACTGGACAGGGGAAAGACGCACTCAAATCTGGACAGGGAATTGACCCATTTACAACTGGACAGGGGAAAGACACACTCAAATCTGGAGAGGGAATTGACCCATTTACAACTGGACAGGGGAAAGACACACTCAATTCTGGACAGGGAACTGACCCATTTAAAACTGGACAAGGGAAAGGCATATTCGGATCTGGAGAGGGAACTGATCCATTCACAATGACAGGGAAAAGACACACACAAATGTCGAGAGGGAGCTGGCCCATTCAAAACTGGACATGGTAAAGACAGACTGAAATCTAGAAGGGGAACTGACCCTTTCACAACTGGTCATTGGAAATGACACAATCAAATCTGGACAGGGAACTGACCCTTTCACAACTGGACATTGGAAATGACATAATCAAATTTGGACAGGGAACTGACCCATTCACAACTGGACAGGGGAAAGACACACTCAAATGTGGATGGGTACTGACACATTCACAACTAGACAGTTGAAGGGCACACTCCAGTCTTGAGGAGGAAATAACCTTTTCACTTACTGGACAGAGGATAGACATACTCAAATCTGGACAGGGAACTGACCATTTACAACTGGTTGGGGGAAAGACTCCCTCAAACTGGACAGAGTGATCAGACATAACTGGGCAGTGGAACGGAACACATATCTGGAAAGAGAATTGACCATTCAGTGCTGAAGAAGGCAAAGACACAATAAAATATGTTTGGGGGACTGAACCATCCACCACTGGAGAGGTGAAAGACATTCACATCTTGACTTGGAACTGACCCATTGACAACGACAGGGAAAAGACACACTCAACCCTGGAGAGGGAACTGACCCATTCACTACTGCACAGAGGAAATACTCTCTTGAACTGAACAGGGAACTGACCATTCATATCTGGACAGCAGACATCTGAACACTCAAATCGGGAGAGAAAACTGACGTACTCAAAACTGGAGAGGGGAAATACTCCCTCACAACTGGAGAGGGGAAATACTGCCTCACAACTGGAGAGGGGAAATACTCCCTCACAACTGGAGAGGGGAAATACTCCCTCACAGCTGGAGAGGGGAAAGACAAACTGAAATCTCGACAGGCAACTGATCCATTCACAACTGGACAGGGGAAAATATGAATTATGGAGCGTAAATTGGCCATTCAATCAAAAGGAAAATACAATCAAGGCTATTTAAGGTACTGACACATTCATATCAGGACAGTGGAAATGCACACTCCAATCTGGAGAAGGAGCTAACTCATTCACTTACTGGACAGGGGAAAAACATTCAGATCTTGAGAGGGAACTGACCCATTCACAACTGGACAGGGGAAAGAAACACTCAAATCTGGACAGGGAACTGACCCATTTACAACTGGACAGGGGAAAGACACACTCAAATCTGGACAGGGGAAATACTCCTCACAACTGGAGAGGGGAAAGACAAACTGAAATCTCGACAGGGAACTGATGCATTCACAACTGGACAGGGGGAAATATGAATTATGGAGCGTGAATTGGCCATTCAATCAAAAGGAAAATACAATCAAGGCTTTTTTTTGGAACTGACACATTCATATCAGGACAGTGGAAATGCACACTCCAATCTGGAGAAGGAGCTAACTCATTCACTTACTGGACAGGGGAAAAACATTCAGATCTTGAGAGGGAACTGACACATTCAAATCTGGACAGTGGAAAGGAACAACTCCAACTTGGAGAATTAACTAACTCATTCACTTCAGATCTTGAGAGGGGTCTGACCCATTTACATCTGGACAGTGAAAGACACACTCAGAACTGGAGAGGGACCCAGATCCGAATGTTCCTTTCCCTTGTCCAGATTTAAATGGGTCAGTTCCTTTAAATGGGTCAGTTCCCTCTCAAGATCTGAATGTTGTTTTTTCCCCTGTCCAGTAAGTGAATGAGTTAGCTCCTTCTCCAGATTGGAGTGTGCATTTCCACTGTCCTGATATGAATGTGTCAGTACCTTAAATAGCCTTGATTGTATTTTCCTTTTGATTGAATGGCCAATTCACGCTCCATAGTTATTTGGAGATCTAATTTGGAGATCAATTTACAACTGATTTGGGAAAATACGCTCTCAAACTGGAAAGGGTACAGAGCATTCATATCTGGAGAGGGGAAGAACACGCTCAAACCTGGAGTGGAACTGATACATCCAGAACTGGACAGGGTACAAACACACTCAAACCAGACAGTGAAGTAAACTTTCAAAACAGAACAGTGGAAAGCCACACTCAAATCTCGAAAGGGAACTCACCCATTCACAACTGAATAGGAGAGAAACACACTCATATCTGGAGAGTGAACTGACCATATACAACGGGATGGGGCAAAGACTCCCTCAAACTGGACAGGGAACTGACCATTCCTAACTGGACACTGGAACATAACACATACATATGGGAAGAGAATTGACCATTCTGTGCTGAAGACGTCAAAGACACAATAAAATATGTTTTGGCAACTGACCCATCCACCAGTTGGCAGGTGGAAGGTATTCACATCTCGACTGGGAGCAGACCCATTCACAACTGCTCAGGGGCAAGGCACACTCAAACCTAAACAGGGACCGAACCATTCACATCTGTATATGTGAAGGCACACTCAAACCTAAACAGGGACCGAACCATTCACATCTGTATATGTGAAGGCACACTCAAACCTAAACAGGGACCGAACCATTCACATCTGTATATGTGAAGGCACACTCAATCCTAAACAGGGAACGAACCATTCACATCTGTATATGTGAAGGCACACTCAATCCTAAACAGGGACCGAACCATTCACATCTGTATATGTGAAGGCACACTCAATCCTAAACAGGGACCGAACCATTCACATCTGTATATGTGAAGGCACACTCAATCCTAAACAGGGACCGAACCATTCACATCTGTATATGTGAAGGCACACTCAATCCTAAACAGGGACCGAACCATTCACATCTGTATATGTGAAGGCACACTCAATCCTAAACAGGGACCGAACCATTCACATCTGTATATGTGAAGGCACACTCAATCCTAAACAGGGACCGAACCATTCACATCTGTATATGTGAAGGCACACTCAAACCTAAACAGGGACCGAACCATTCACATCTGTATATGTGAAGGCACACTCAAATCTGGACAGCGAACCGACCATACAAAACTGGACAGGGGAAAGTCACACACCAATCAGGCAGGGAACTGACCTGACCACAAGTGGACAGGCGATAAGCACACTCACAACTGGACAGGGGGAAACACTCAAATCTGGAGAAGGAATTGACCATTCACTTTCTGGACAAAGTAAACCACAGTCGAAGCTGTTTAGCGCACTGATCCATCCACAAATGGACAGGGGAAAGACATACTCAAATTTGGATGGGAACTGACACATTCACAACAGGCCGTGTGAAGGCACACTCCAATCTGGACAGGGAACTGCCCATACAAACTGGACAGTGGAAAGTCACACAGCAATCTGTGTAAGGAACTGACCTTACCACAAGTGGACAGGTAATAGGCGCTCTCAATTCACACTACAGACTTGGATATTTTCCCCTGTCCGTCACTGGGAAATGGATGGGGAACTGTCCATTCATATGTGGACAGGGGAATGGGAGACTAAAATATGGAGGAGGGAACTGACTCATTGACAACTGGACAGGGGAAAGTCACACACAAATCCGAGCAGGGAATTGACCTTAAACAAGCGGACAGGTGTTTGCCACAATCAAATCTGACACAGACACGACCCATTCCTAATAGAGCAGGGGGCAGAAACACTCAAATCTGGAAGAGGGAACTGACCTATCCACAACTGGAGAGGCGAAATACTGCCTCACAACTGGAGAGGGGAAAGGCACACTGAAATCGACAGGGAACTGATCCATTCACAACTGGACAGGGGAAATAGACCCTCACAACTGGAGAGGGGAAAGGCAAACTGAAATCTCGGAATTCAACTGATCAATTCACAACTGGACAGGGACAAATACTCAAATCTACAGTGTGAATTGTCCATTCACTTTCTGGAGAAAAGAAAAACACAATCAAGGCTGTTTAAGGTACTGATCCATCCACAACTGGGCAGGGGAAAGACACACACATCTGGACAGGGAGCTGACACATTCGCATCTGGACAGGGGAAAGGCACGCTCAAACCTGGAGATGGAACTAACTCATTCACTTACTGGACAGGGAAAACTCATTCAGATCTTGAGAGAGAACTGACCCATTTACAACTGGACAGGGGAAAGGCACGTTCGAATCTAGAGAGGAAACTGACACATTCAAATCTGGACAGTGGAAAGGCACACTCCAATTTGGAGAATTAACTAAATCATTCACTTACTGGTCAGGGGTAAGGCACAGCCAGATCTGGAGAGGGGCCTGACCCATTCACAGCTGGACAGTGAAAGATACACTCAAATCTGGAGAGGGAACTGACCCATTCACAACTGCACAAGGGAAATACTCTCTCAAACTGGAATGGTAATAGACCATTCATATCCAAAGAGGGGAAAGAAACACTCAAATCTAGAGAGGAACTGACACATTCAGAACTAGACAGGGTACAAACACACTAAAATCCGGACAGTGATGTAAACTTTCATAACAGAACAGTGGAAAGCCACACTGAAAGCTCAACAGGGGACAAACCCATTCACAACTGAACAGGAGAAAAACACACTCAAATCTGGAGAGGGAACTGACCAGTTTCAATTAGATGGGGGAAAGACTCCCTCAAACTGGTCAGGAAACTGGCCATTCATTACTGGACAGTGGAACGGAACGCTTATATCTGGAAATAGAATTGACCATTCAGCGCTGAAGACGGCAAAGACACAATAAAATATGTTTCAGGAACTGACCCACTGGACAGGTGAAAGGCATTCACATCTCGACTGGGAACAGACCCATTCACAACTGGACAGGGGAAAGATACACTGAAACCAATAGGGAAGTAACCATTCACATCCGGACATGTGAAGGCACTCTCAAATCTGGACAGGGAACCGAACACACAAATCTGGACAGTGGAAAGGCACACACCAATCTGGGCAGGGAACTGACCTTACCACAAGTGGACAGGCGATAGCCACACTCACATCTGGACACAGACAAAACGTAAGGGAAAATGCTGGAAAATCTCAGCAAGTCTGGCAGCATCTGGAGGGAGAGAAAAGAGCTAACGTTTCCAGTCCGATGACTCTTTGTCAAAGCTAGAACGATGTTAATGAGATGTGATGGAGAAGTGAGTTGTGATCCAAAGATGGAGCTTGGACAAAGAGTCATCGGACTGGAAACGTTCGCTCTTTTCTCTCCCTCCAGATGCTGCCAGACTTGCTGAGATTTTCCAGCATTTCCTTTTTCGTTTCAGATTCCAGCATCCACAGTAATTTGGCTTCACACAGACACACAGCAACTGTACATAACCCATTCATAACGGAGTAGGGGGAAGACACACTCAAATCTGGAAGAAGGAACTGACCAATTCACAACTTGACAGGGGAAAGACACTTTCATATCTGGACAGGAAACTGACCCATTCGCAACAGGAGAGGGGAAAGTCTCCCTCACGTGGAGAGGGGAAAAGACACTCAGAAAGCTCGACAGGGAACTGACCCATTCAGAACTGGACAGGGGAAAACACTCAAATCTGGAGAGGGAATTGACCATTCACTTTCTGGACAAAAGGAAACCCCAGTCGAAGTTGTTTAGCGCACTGATCCATCCACAACTGGACAGGGGAAAGACATACTCAATTTTGGATGGGAACTGACACATTCACAACTGGACATGTGAAGCACATTTAAATGTGGACAGGGAACTGCCCATAGAAATTGGACAGGGGAAAGTCACACAGCAATCTGTGCAGGGAACTGACCTTACCACAAATGGACAGGCGATAGGCACTCTCAATTCACATTTGGATATTTTCCCCTGTCCCTCTCTGGAAAATGGGGAACTGACCATTAATATGTGGACAGGGGAACAGGACACTAAAATATGGAAGAGGGAACTGACTCATTCACAACTGGACAGGGGAAAGGCACACTGAAATCTGGAGAAGGAAGTAACTCATTCACTTTCTGGACAGGTGAAAGGAACATTCAAATCTGGAGAGGGAACTAACCATGCAAAACTTGACAGGGGAAAGTCACACACCAATCTGGGCAAGGAACCGACCTTACCACAAGTGGTCAGGTGATAGCCACACTCAAATCTGGAAACAGACACGACCCATTCAAAATTGAGCAGAGAACAGACACATTCAAATCTGCAAGAGGGAACTGACCCATTCACAGCTGGAATGGGGAAATACTCCCTCACAACTGGAGAGGGGAAAGACACACTGAAATCTCGACAGGGAACTGATCCATTCACAACTGGACACGGGAAAATATGTAAATCTGGAGTGTGAAAATACCATTAATTTTCTGGGCAAAAGAAAAAGACAATCAAAGCTGTTTATGGTATTGAAACATCCACAACTGAACAGGGGAAAGGCACACTCACATCTGGACAGGGAACTGACCCATTCACAACTGAACAGGGAAAGGCACACTCAAATCTGGACAGGGAACTGACCCATTCACAATTGGATAGTAGAAACACACACTCAAATGTGGACAGGGAACTGACCCATTCACAACTGGACAGGGGAAAGGCACACTCAAATCTGGACAGGGAACTGACCCATTCACTTCTGCATAACGGAAAGGCACACACAAATCTGGCCAGGGATCTGTCCCCGTCCACAACTGGACAGGGGAAAGGCACACACAAATCTGGACAGGGATCTGCCCCGTCCACAACTGGACAGGGGAAAGGCACACACAAATCTAGGCAGGGATCTGCCCCGTCCACAACTGGACAGGGGAAAGGCAAACTCAAATCTGGACAGGCATCTGCCCCATTCACAACTGGACAGGGGAAAGGCACACACATCTGGAGAGGGTTCTGACCCATTCACAAATGGATGGGGGAAAGACTCCCTCCAACTGGACAGGGAACTGACCATACATAACTGGACAAGGGGAAGGCACAGTCAAACCTGGATAGAGAATTGACAATTCAGTGCAGAACAGAGGAAAGACACAATGAAATCTGTTGAGGGAACTAACCCATCCACCGCTGGACAGGTGAAAGGCGAACTCACATCTGGACTTGGAACAGACCCATTCACTGCTGGACAGGGGAAAGACACACTCAAAACTGAACAGGGAACTGACCCTTTCACAATCAGACAAGGGATAGACACACTCAAAACTGGAAGAGGGAACTGACCCATTCACAGCAGGATAGGGGAAAGACTACCTCACAAATGGACAGGGGAAAGACACACTCGAACATGGAGGGGAACTCACATGTTCACAAGTGGACTGTGGAAAGCCACACACCAATCTGGACAGGGAATTGATCTGACCACAAGTGGACAGTGATAGCCACACTCAATTCTGGACACAGACACGGCCCAACTGTACATGACCCATTCATAATTGACCAGGGGGAAGACACAATCAAATCTGGAAGAAGGAACTGACAATTTCAAATCTGGAATGTGGAAAGACACCTTCAAATCTGGATTGGGGAACAGACGCATTCACAAGTGGACAGGGGAAAGCCACACTCAAATCTGGACAGGGAACTGACCCATTCACAACTGGACATGGTAAAGACACACTCAAATCTGGATGGGGAACAGACACATTCACAATTGGACAGGGAAAAGGCACATTCAAATCTGGACAGGGAACTGATCCATCCACAACTGGTCAGGGGAAAGACACACTCAAATCTGGACAGGGAACTGATCCATCCACAACTGGACAGGGGAAAGACACACTCAAATCTGGACAGGGAACTGATCCATCCACAACTGGTCAGGGGAAAGACACACTCAAATCTGGACAGTTAACTGATCCATTCACAACTGGTCAGGGGAAAGACAGACTCAAATCTGGACAGGGAACTGATCCATCACAACTGGTCAGGGGAAAGACACTCTCAAATCTGGACAGTTGACTGATCCATTCACAACTGGTCAGGGGAAAGACACACTCAAACCTGGACAGGGAACTGATCCATCACAACTGGACAGAGGAAAGACACACTCAAATCTGGACAGGGAACTGATCCATTCACAACTGGATGGGGGAAGACACTGAAATCTGGAGAGGGCATTGACCATTCACTTTCTGGACAAAAGAAAACGACAGTCGAGCTGTTTAGGGTACTGATCCATCCTCAACTGGACAGGAGAAAGACATACTCAAATCAGCATGTGGGAGCTCACCCATTCCCTTTCTGGACTAATCAAAACCACAGCCAAATCTCTTAGGGTACTGAAACATTCACAATTGGACAGTGGAAAGGCACATTCCAAACTGGAGAGGGAAGTAACTCATTCACTTACTGGCCAGAGGATAGACATACTCAGATCTGGAGAGGGAACTGACACATACACATCTGGACAGGGAAAAGACACTCTCAAATCTGGACAGGGAACTGACCCATTCACTACTGGACAGGGAAAAGACACACTCAAATCTGGAGAGGGAACTGTCCCATTCAGATCTGGACATGGAAAAGGCACGCTCAAATCTGGACAGGGAACTCACTCACTCACAACTGGATAGCAAAATGACACACACCAATCAGGAGAAGGAAATAACTTAATCACTTCCTGGACAGAGGTTAGACACACTCAACCCTGGAGAGGGAACTGACCCATTCACAGCGACAGGGAAAAGCCACACTCAACCGTGGAGAGGGAACAGACCCGTTCACCACTGAATAGAGGAAATATTCTCTCAAAGTGGACAGGGAACCGGTCATTCATATCTGGACAGAGGAAAGGCACACTCAAATCAGGAGAGGGAACTGACCCATCCACTACTGGAGAGGGGAAATACACTCTCACAACTGGATAGGGAGAAGACACACTGACATCTGGACAGGGATCAGATCCATTCACAACTGGACGGGTGTAAATACTCAAATCTGGAGTGTAAATTGTCTGTTCACTTTCTGGACAAGAGAAAACCATAGACGAAGCACTTCAGTGTACTCAAACATCCACAACTGGGCAGGGGAAATACACACTCAAATCTGGACAGGGAACTCATCCATTCACAACTGGACAAGGAAAGAGAGTCAAATCTGGAGAGGGCATTGTCCATTCACTTTCTGGGCAACATTACATCACAGTCAAACCTGTTTAGGGAACTGATCCATCCTCAACTGGACAGGAGAAATCAGGATGGGCATTGACATATTCACAACTGGACAGTGGAAAGGCAC
Organism: Scyliorhinus canicula; assembly: GCF_902713615.1. Taxonomy (NCBI): domain Eukaryota; kingdom Metazoa; phylum Chordata; class Chondrichthyes; order Carcharhiniformes; family Scyliorhinidae; genus Scyliorhinus; species Scyliorhinus canicula. Next base: position 622,856 of record NW_024055542.1, on the reverse strand, counting down.
ACTCCAATCTGGAGGAGGAAGTAACTCATTCACTTGTTGGACAGAGGAGAGACATACTCAAATCTGGAGAGGGAACTGACCAATTCACTCCTGGACAGGGAAAAGACACACAATCTGGAGAGGGAACTGATCCATACACATCTGGACAGAGAAAAGGCACACTCAAACCTGGAGAGGGAACTGACCCATACACATCTGGTCAGGGGAAAGGCACACTCAAACCTGGAGAGGGAACTGACCCATTCACTACTGGACAGGGGAAAGACACATTCAAATCTGGAAAGGGAACTGATCCATTCACAGCAGGACAGTGAAATGAAACACTCAAATCTGGACAGTGAACTGACCCATTCACAACTGGACATTATGAAGACACACTTAAATCTGGACATGAAACAGACCCATTCAGAACTTGACATGGGAAAGGCACACTCAAATCTGCACAGGAAACTGGCCATTCATATCTGGACAGTGGAAAGGCACACTCAAATCAGGAGAGGGAACTGAGCCATTCACTACTGGAGAGTGGAAATACTCCCTCATAATTGGACAGGGAAAAGACACACTGAAATCTCGACAGGGATCGCATCCATTCATAACCGGACAGGGGAAATACTCAAACTGGAGTGTAAATTGTCTATTCACTTTCGGGACAAGAGAAAAGCTTAGTCGAAGCACTTTAGGGAACTGAAACATCCACAACAGACAGGGGAAAGACGCACTCAAATCTGGACAGGGAACTGATCCATTCCCAACTGGACAGGGAAAGAGAGTCAAATCTGGAGAGGGAATTGACCATTCACTTTCTGGGCAACATTACATCACAGTCGAAGCTGTTTAGGGAACTGATCCATCCTCAACTGGACAGGGGAAAGACACATTCAAATCTGGATGAGGGAACTCACCCAGTCCCTTTCTGGACTAATGAAAACCACAGTCAAATCAGTTCAGGGTACTGACATATTCACAATTGGACAGTGGAAAGGCACATTCCAAACTGGAGAGGGAAGTAACTCATTCACTTACTGGCCAGAGGATAGACATACTCAAATCTGGAGAGAGAACTGACCCATTTACAACTGGACAGAGAAAAGGCACTCTCAAATCTGGAGAGGGAACTGACCCAACCACTACTGGACAGGGTAAAGTCACACTCAAATCTGGAAAGGGAACTGACCCATTCACTAATGGACAGGGAAAAGACACACTCAAATCTGGACATGAAACTGACCCATTCAGAACTGGACATGGAAAAGGCACACTCAAATCTGGAAAGGGAACTGTCCACTTCAAATCTGTACAGGGGAAAGACAAACTCAAATCTGGAAGGGGAACTGACCCATTCACTACTGGACAAGGAAAAGACACACTCAATCTGGACAGTGAACTGACCCATTCACTACTGGACAAGGAAAAGACACGCTCAAATCTGGACAGTGAACTGACCCATTCAGAACTTGACATGGGAAAGGCACACTCAAATCTGGATAGGGAACTGACCCATTCACAGCTGTACCGGGGAAAGACACACTCAATCTAGAGTGGGATCTGACCCATTCACTACTGGAGAGTGCAAGTACTCCCTCACAACTGGAGAGAGAAAAGCCACACTGAAATCTCGACAGGGAACTGATCCATTCACAACGGGAGCGGGAAAATACACTCAAATCTGGACAGGGAACTGACCTATTCATAACTGGACAGTGGATAACACTCAAATCTGTAGAGGGCATTGACCATTCTCTGGTCAAAGGTAAATGACAGTCGAAGCTGTTTAGGGTACTGATCCATCCTCAAATGGACTGGAGTAAGACACACTCAAATCTGGATGAGGAACTGACACATTCACAATTGGACAATGGGAAGGCACACCCCAAACTGGAGAGGGAAGTAACTCATTCACTTACTGACAGAGGATAGACCAACTCAAACCTGGAGAGGGAACTGACCGATTCACAACTGGACATGGAAAAGGCACACTCAAACCTGGAGAGGGAACTGACCCATTCACAACTGGACATGGAAAAGGCACACTCAAATCTGGACAGGGAACTGACACATTCATTACTGAACATGACAAATTCACACTTAATTCTGGACAGAAATGTACAGGGGAAAGACACACTGAAATCTGGATGTGAACTGACACATTCACAACTGGACAGGTGGCATACACACTGAAATCTGGACAGGGACCCCACTATTCAAAACTGGACAGGGGAAAGTCACACACCAATCTGGGCAGGGAATTGACCTGATCACAAGTGGACAGTGATAGCTGCACTTAATTCTGGACACAGACACGACCCAACTGTACATGGCCCATTCATAATTGACCAGGGGTAAGACACAATCAAATCTGGAAGAAGGAACTGACCATTTCACATCTAGAATTGGGAAAGACATTTCCAATCTGTATGGGGAACAGACGCATTCACACCTGGACAGGGGAAAGATACACTCAAATCTGGACAGGAAACTGACCCATTCACAACAGGAGAGGGGAAAGTCTCCCTCACAAATGGATCGGGAAACACACACTGAAATCTCAACGGGGAACTGACCCATTCAGAACTGGACAGAGGTCAGATGGAACTGACCCATTCCCTCACTGGACTAAAGAAAACCACAGTCAAGTCTGTTTAGGGTACTGACCCATTCGCTTTCTGGACTAAAGGAAACCAGAGTCAAGTCTGTTTAGGGTACTGACCCATTCCCTCACTGGACTAAAGGAAACCAGAGTCAAGTCTGTTTAGGGTACTGACCCATTTGCTTTCTGGGCTAAAGGAAACCAGAGTCAAGTCTGTTTAGGTTACTGACCCATCGACAACTGGACAGCAGAAATACACACACAAATCTTGAAGGCAACTGACACATTCACAACTGAAAAATGGAAAGGCACACTCCAATCTGGAGGAGGAAGCAACTCATTCACTTACTGGACAGAGGATAGACATACTCAAATCTGGAGAGGGAACTGACCCATTCACTACTGGCCAAGGAACAGGCACTCTCAAAATTGGACCGGAAACTGACCCGCACACAAATAGACAGCAAAACGACACACTCAATCTGGAGAGGGAACTGACCCATTCACAGACAGGGAGAAACCACACTCAATCTGGAGAGGGAACTGACCCATTCACAGACAGGGAGAAACCACACTCAATCTGGAGAGGGAACTGACCCATTCACAGACAGGGAGAAACCACACTCAATCTGGAGAGGGAACTGACCCATTCACAGACAGGGAGAAACCACACTCAATCTGGACAGGGAACTGACCCATTCACAGACAGGGAGAAACCACACTCAATCTGGAGAGGGAACTGACCCATTCACAGACAGGGAGAAACCACACTCAATCTGGAGAGGGAACTGACCCATTCACAGACGGGGTGAAACCACACTCAATCTGGAGAGGGAACTGACCCATTCACAGACAGGGAGAAACCACACTCAATCTGGAGAGGGAACTGACCCATTCACAGACAGGGAGAAACCACACTCAATCTGGAGAGGGAACTGACCCATTCACAGACAGGGAGAAACCACACTCAATCTGGAGAGGGAACTGACCCATTCACAGACAGGGAGAAACCACACTCAATCTGGAGAGGGAACTGACCCATTCACAGACAGGGAGAAACCACACTCAATCTGGAGAGGGAACTGACCCATTCACAGACAGGGAGAAACCACACTCAATCTGGAGAGGGAACTGACCCATTCACAGACAGGGAGAAACCACACTCAATCTGGAGAGGGAACTGACCCATTCACAGTGACAGGGAGAAACCACACTAAACCCTGGAGATGGAACTGACCCATTCACAGACAGGGAGAAACCACACTCAACTCTGGAGAGGGAACTGACCCATTCACAGACAGGGAGAAACCACACTCAATCTGGAGAGGGAACTGACCCATTCACAGACAGGGAGAAACCACACTCAACTCTGGAGAGGGAACTGACCTATTCACTACTGAATAGAGGAAATACTCTCACAAACTGGACAGGAAACTGGCCATTCATATCTGGGCAGAGGAAAGGCACACTCAAATCAGGAGAGGGAACTGAACAATTCACTACTGGAGAGGGGAAATACACTCTCACAACTGGAGAGGGAAAAGACAAACTGAAATATCGACAGGGAACTGATCCATTCAAAATTGGACAGGGGAAAACACTCAAATCTGGAGAGGGCATTGACCATTCTCTGGACAAAAGTAAATGACACTCAAAGCTGTTTAGGGAACAGACCCATTCACAACTGCACACGGCAAAGACACACTCAAATCTGTATGGGGAACAGACCCATTCACAACTGCACACGACAAAGACACACTCAAATCTGTATGGGAACAGACCCATTCACAACTGCACACGATAAAGACACACTCAAATTTGGATGGGGAACATCCACATTCACAACTGGACATGATAAAGATACACTCAAATCTAGAGAGGGAACTGACCCATTCACAACTGGACATGGTAAAGACATACTCTTTACGGCAGCAGGATAGCATGGTGGTTAGCATAAATGCTTCACAGCTCCAGGGTCCCGGCTGGGTCACTGTCTGTGTGGAGTCTGCACGTTCTCCCCCTGTGTGCGTGGGTTTCCTCCGGGTGCTCCGGTTTCCTCCCACAGTCCAAAGATGTGCGGGTTAGGTGGATTGGCCATGCTAAATTGCCCGTAGTGTCCTATAAAGTAAGGTTAAGGAAGGGGGGGGTTGTTGGGTTACGGGTATAGGGTGGATACGTGGGTTTGAGTAGGGTGATCATGGCTCGGCACAACATTGAGGGCCGAAGGGCCTGTTCTGTGCTGTACTGTTCTATGTTCTATGTACTCAAATGTGGATGGGGAATAGACGCATTCACAACTGGACATGTGAAGGCACATTCAAATCTGGACAGGGAACTGACCCATTCACAACTGGAGTGGGGAAAGTGTCCCTCACAATTGGATAGGGGAAAGACACACTGAAATCTCAACAGGGAACTGACCCATTCTAGCTGGACAGGGGAAAACTGAAATCTGGAGAGGGAATTGACCATTCACTTTCTGGACAAAATAAAACCAGAGTCGAAGGTGTTTAGGGTATTGATCCATCCACACTGGACAGGGGAATGATACACTCAAATCTGGAGAAGGAACTGACACATTCACAACTGAACAGGGAAAAGACACACTCAAATCTGGAGAAGGAACTGATTCATTCACAACTGGGCAGGAGAAAGACACACTCAAATCTGGAGAAGGAACTGACACATTCACAACTGAACAGGGAAAAGACACACTCAAATCTGGACAGGGAACACTCAAATCTGAAGAGGGAACTGACCCTTTCACAAGTGGATAGGAAGAAGACACACTCAAATCCATTTAGTCAACTGCTCGATCAACAACTGGACAGGTGAAAAGCACACTCACATCTGGACTGGGAACAGAACTTTAACAACTGGACAAGGAATAATCATTCAAATCTCGAGTGGGAAGCGGTCCATTCACAACTGGGGTTGGGGTAGGCACACTCAAGTTTGTATCGGAAACTGAGAACTCAGAATGGGACAGAAGAATTGACACATTTCAGCACGGTAGCATTGAGGTTAACACAACTGCTTCACAGCTCCAGGGTACCAGGTTCGATTCCCGGCTTGGGTCACTGACTGTGCGGTGGGTTCCCTCCGGGTGCTCCGGTTTCCTCCCATAGTCCAAAGATGTGCAGGTTAGGTGGATTGGCCATGATAAATTGCCCTTAGTGTCCAAAATTGCCCTTAGTGTTGGGTGGGGTTGCTGGGTTATGGGGATTGGGTGGTGCAATGGGCTTGGATAGGGTGGTCTTTCCAAGAGCCGGTGCAGGCTCGATGGGCAGAATGGCCTCCTTCTGCACTGTAAATTCTATGAAATATATTCCCTGAGGTCCAGAAGAAGAAGAATGAAAACACATTCAAACTGACACATTCAAAACTGTTTAGGAACTAACTGACACTCTCTGATCTGGGCATGGGAAAGACACACTCTAAGCTGGACAAGGAACTGACCCACCCACAGGGAACTGACACATCCAAAACTGTTTAGGAACTAACTGACACTCTCTGATCTGGGCATGGGAAAGACACACTCTAAGCTGGACAAGGAACTGACCCACCCACAGGGAACTGACGCATTCGCTGCTGGACAGAGGAAATGCACACTCATAGCTGGACAGGAAACTGGCACTTTGCAACAGGACAGGGGAAACATACAGTCAAATCTGGAGAGGGAACTGACCCATTCACAACTAGGCTCAGAGGGCTAAATAGCCTCCTACTGTTCCTATTTTGTTTGGACTCAAATCTCACTTCGGAACATGAATTTGAAATTTGAGGGTTGAAATCTGTACAGGGAAATGTCCCACCCAAATATGATCAGGGTAAAAGTCACACTCACATCTGGAAATTAAACAAAATCGCTCAGAGCTGGGCCAGATAAAAAGTATAGATTTAAAGGGCAGGCAATCGTTCCTGATTGTGGAAGAATCTGACCAAAATGGGACATGAGATGGAATATCACACACGGGAACACAGTCACACACACACACAGAGGGAACAGTCTGACTTACAGCCGCATAGCAAACCTTCCATTCACCATTCGACAAGGGAAGCACACTCGAAGTTGGAAGTGGACTTCACTGCACAACTGGAGATGTTAGGGTCTCAATCAGAGCTTGAATGGAAACAGGCAGTGGTGCTTGGAACAGGCACGTGGTCATGAAGGACATCATGCCTGATTGAGATAATCGCCCACCTCCGCTTTGTTGCCCTCTTCAGTAGCTGACAGGTTGCTTGATGCCATTTTCTCACTGTTCCTCGATGACCCAGTTGCTTCGAGTTTCCTCATCTCATTCCACACGTCGTTCTCCGTTCGTAGCCAACACATCTCCTGTGTTAACTTCTCTTCCCACCTCTGCACCCTTATATCTGGAGTACTCCTCGTGATCGATGCTGGACACCACATTAACTCCCCATGTATTGCATGCCACGTCTCAATTTTAGAATTGTCATCATTCCAGTTGAAATCCTTTTGTGCCCCTGGGTACAACCTCCACCGCCCTTGCAAACTTGTGCCTCTCAGACAAACTCAACTCTATGGGTATACTCACTCCCCTGGTCGAAGTCAGGTCTCAGGAAAGACAGGACACCTGACAACAGTCAACCGCCCCTCTGAAGGAACATTCTGTTAGACCTTTGATTCTGGGCTCTGGACACACGTAAACACTGCCATAAACCCCCCTCCCCCAGGAGAACCGAGAGGAAACCATCATTGATCTCCCCATCAGGCTCGTGGAGTATGAGCTTCCCAAATGGGAGGGGGGGGGGGGTACCCATCTGGGGCTCATTGTAAATGGAGATATGAGTAGGCCCAAAGCAAGGCCTGGGATGGATAGTTCTCCCAGCAAGCATTGTTCTGGGGTGCCTTTCCATCTTGAACAGGGGTTTTTAAATAGTTAAATAAAGTTATGTTAATTTATCGCCTGCTTCCTCTGAGTTATTAAAGAACTTTAATTTGTTTATTGCAACCAGACCTTCAACCCCCTTAACTTCCCTTATCCCCCATTTGTATTATCTGAGTACAGATGATGGGGAATCCCTCTCCTGTACATGTGTGTGGAAACAAACCATTCCCTTTTGTTTTATCGTACGTCGAGTTGTGTGAGGGTTATTCATTAAGGATCGGAACATTCCAAATTTACATGTTGTGGGAAAAACCCTTCATTTATCATGGGGAAAATGTTAAAAGGAAAAACTACTTTTCTGTTTGTGGACAGGTCGTGGGAGAATAAATCAGGACTGATTTTAAAATTAAGGCCACACTCCCGCCCCAACAGGAAATGGGGTTCCCCCTGAATCTGTAACTTCATCCCACCTTGGATTTGCTTCTGAAATGGAGATTCTTCTGCTTCCGAGCACCTTGGGCACATTATGACTCTCACCACCAGGACCATTTCAACACATCAACATCCCACACCTCCAACCATGGGCGACCATGCCTCCAGCTGCCTCAGCTCTCAAGCCCAGGATTGCCTGGTGAAACTTCTTCACCAACCCCTCCTCCATTTAGACATATTGTTTGAGTTATATCTTTGCAGCCAAATATTTGCCTCCAGCCTGAAATGTGTTCCTGTTGTTCCTACTGACGGATGATAAAGCATCTTCAATATGCCCGTGAAGACTGGCCATGTTAAAGGTGTGATGTGACAAACAGAATATGGCACTTATTGTAACAGCTCCGTAAACTATTGTCCGTAGTGTCCTTAAAAGTAAGGTTAGGGGGGGGGGGGGTGGTTGTTGGGTTACGGGTCATAGGGTGGATACGTGGGGTTGAGTAGGGTGATCATTGCTCGGCACAACATCGAGGGCTGAAGGGCCTGTACTGTGCTGTACTGTACTGGGGGCGGGGGGAGAGATCAGACCCCCGTAGACTCACAATGGGAAGCGCATGCATAGATTTTAAAATAAATTTAGAAGTGCTACTTTCTCACTTTAACTTATATTTAACTTATGGTAGCATAATGTAATAATTCTGCAGTCAACTAAAGTAAGTTCTTATCAGAACTCTGATCGAAGGTTTTATCCAATGCTTCCGGTCCAAAAAAAAAGTAGCAGAGCCAATATGCAGCAGTGGCTGAAGGTTTGATTGCTATAATAAACTGACAGCATCAATTTCTCCTGGTCCTTGTAACTATATGAATAGAATCTGCATAACCCACCACCTAGTTCCCTTAGTTCATATTAGGAAACCCACAGAAACTTACCAGGAACGCTGCTCCTCTCTCACTGAATCTCCCTCCAATCAGCCGGCAGTGTCAATTTCAGCGGCCGGCTCACTTTGATCCGGAGAGGGAAGCTGACAGTTTGGGTCCATAAGCACCCCCGCCGTATATCGCGAACCGCGGTATTGCGGAGCGCGGTATAACGGGGGACTACTGTATCTTCCATTTACCCTCAATGATGCAGACTTGGAAATGTATCACTGTTCCTTCACTGTCACTGGGTCAAATCCTGGACATCTGCTCTAACTGCATTGAGGCTGTACCTACACCAGTTGGACTGCAGTAGTTCAAGTAACCAAGTGATGCACACTCACATCCCAAGAAGAATTGTTTCAAAGTTTAGAATGGAAATCAGAGGGAAACAGATACGCAGACGGACAAATCAGAATGATGGCGTTGTTAAGTCTCTGACTGGATTGGTAGCACAGTCATTAGCACTGCTACCTCATAGCGCCATGGGGCCAGGGTATAATTCCAGCTTTGGGTCACTGCCTACACAGCGTTTCTACTTTCGCCCTGTGTCTGCGTGGTTTTCCTCCGGGTTCTGCGTTTTCCTCCCACAGTACAAAGATGTATGTGTTAGGTTGATAGGTCATGCCGAATTGCTCCTTAGTGACCAGGAATGTGCAGATTAGGTGATACGGGTACAGCGATAGTGTGCTGTGGATGTGGAAGTGGAGATAGGTCAATTGCTCATTCAAAGGGTAGGTGTAGATTCAATGGGCCGAAGGTTATGGACAGTGTGCAGGAATGTGGGATGAGAAAGGGCATCTGGTTTTCCTCAGGCTGCTATAGACATGATGGGCCAAATGGCCTCCTTCTGAGCTGTAACTTTTCTATGATTCTATGATGTTAATCCCTGCAGTGCAAAAGGAGGCCATTCGGTCCATACCGTCAGCACTGACCCTCAGAAAGAGCACCCCACTTCGGTTAAATTCCCTGTCCTGACCAGGAACCTCGTCGACAGTTTTGAACACTGATGGGCAACTTAGTACGGCCAATCGCCGAACCTGCACATCTTTTGACTGGAAGGAAACCGGAGCACCCGGAGCACCCGCAGGAAACCCACGCAGACACGGGAAGAATATACAAACTCCACACAGTCAACCAAGGTCGGAATAGAACGCATGACCTTGGCGCTGTGTAGCACAGTGCTACCCACTGAGAACATTTTACTGAGAAGCACTGAGAACATTTCAGACAGAACATAACAAGTCCGAGATGAGGTAGAGCAATTTTAAATTTTAGTCTTCGGAAGTGAAACTGGAGACATGGATGAAGTATTGGGGAAACATTTTGGAAATAGACCATAATACGATTAGAATTAGCATCATAATGGAAACGGCAGATATAGAAAAAGATTAACAATTCTAAACTGGGGTAAGACAACTTTTCCATAGCTGAGAGAGAGGAGCTGGTGCGAGTGGATTGTATACAGCTATTGGAATGAATGCCTTTGTCAAAGCAGTGGGAGGCATTCAATGGTGAGATTCTACGGGCACAGTGCAGACATGTCCCCACAAAGATAAAGAAAACGGGTGGTATTGTCAGTTGGTAGAGGCAAACAAAACGACTGAACACTGAATAAACGGGAAGATAATGACACGGGTTGAGGAAATGAGAGAACTTGGCAAGCATGACCACAGGACTTTGAAGTTGGCAGGGAAAGTGGATAAGATGGTCAAGAAAGCCCATGAAATGGTGGCCTTTATTGGATGAAATATTCAAGAGCAGAGATGTAAAGGGACAGCACGGTAGCATGGTGGTTAGCATAAATGCTTCACAGCTCCAGGGTCCCAGGTTCAATTCCCGGCTGGGTCACTGTCTGTGCGGAGTCTGCACGTCCTCCCCGTGTGTGCGTGGGTTTCCTCCGGGTGCTCCGGTTTCCTCCCACAGTCCAAAGATGTGCGGGTTAGGTGGATTGGCCATGCTAAATTGCCCGTAGTGTCCTAAAAAGTAAGGTGCGGGCGGGGGGGTTGTTGGGTTACGGGTATAGGGTGGATACGTGGGTTTGAGGAGGGTGATCATTGCTCGGCACAACATCGAGGGCCGAAGGGCCTGTTCTGTGCTGTACGGTTCTATGTTCTATGTTCTATGTTCTAAAGAGGGAACTGTATAAAACGCTGGCTAGACCACAGCTGGGGTTTGTCTACAGTTCTGATCACCTCCTGCTGTGGAGACAGTGTGGAGGAGATTTCCAAGAATGTAGCCAAGGCTTGAAAATGGCAGCTATGAGGAGGATTTGGATAGGCTGGGTTGATTTCACAATTTACTCAATTGTGACTCAATTGAGGTGAACAAATTGTGGGTGGCCAAGACAACGGAGACAGGAAAGAGTTAATTCCCATCGCTGAGGGATGAACTACAATGGAGCACAGATTTAAGGTGATTGATAGAAGTGTTGCTGGGAAAAGATGAAAAAACCTTTCAGCCAGTGGGTGAAATCCGCTGCCTAAGTCGGTGGTTGATGATGAACCGCGCAACGTATTTCAAAGGTGCCTGGAACTGAATCTGAACCGCCAGATAACAGACCAGGTGCTGGAAATGTGAGTCAAATGATCAATGAGTTTCTTTTTAGTTTTCAATGAGTGTGGATATGATGGGCTGAATGGCCTCCTTCTGAAGCCTGGCATTTTTATGGTTCTGTGATGCAGTGATAGCATTGAGTACCAGAAACAACATCACACAATCATCAAATTGCTACAGCGCAGAAGGAGGCAATTCACCCCATCGATTCTGTATCCCCACAACCCCACCTAACCTATGGACACTGAGAGGCAATTTAACATGTCCCATCCACCTAACCTGCATATCTGTGGAGTGTGGGGGGAAACCGGAGCACCCGGAGATAATCCACACAGACACGGGGAGAATGTACAGAAGGCACACAGCTAAGGCTGGAATGGAACCTGGGTCCCAGGCACTGTGAGGGAGCAGAGCTAACCACTGTGCCAACTGCAGGATCTCAGCAAGAATCTGTGGGCAGCACTTTCTGAGGCAGAGAACAACATTTCTGGACAGGCAATGGCTGCAGAAACATGGAGCATTAGTATCTTCCATTTACGCTCAATGATGCAGACTTGGAAATGTATCACTGTTCCTTCACTGTCACTGGGTCAAATCCTGGACATCTGCTCTAACTGCACTGAGGCTGTACCTACACCAGTTGGACTGCAGTAGTTCAAGTAACCAAGTGATGCTCACTCACATCCCAAGAAGAATTGTTTCAAAGTTTAGAATGGAAATCAGAGAGAAACAGATACGCAGACGGACAAATCAGAATCACAGACACACAGGGATAGACAAAGGGAGGGAATCACTGATTTCTCTACATTTCTCTGTGGGATTTGAGTGTTGCTGACAAGACCAGCAGTTCCCCATCCCTAATTACCCCTGAGAAGGTGATGGGGAGCTGCTTTCTTGAAGGTTGCAGTGTGTCTGGTGTGGCTAAGTCAGCAGGGCAGTTGGACAGGAGTTTCAGGATGGGACTCAGTGCCATTGAATACAGGGTGATACAGTTTCAGTGGTGTGTGTCCCCGAATGGAACTTGCAGATGGTCACCTGAGACTTCAGCCCTTGTCCCTCTTGGTGGTCGGGTTTGTCTGATTGGGTGATGCTATTCATCGACGTTTGACGTGTGGATTCACTGCAAACTGTACAGCGATAGATAATTTTGTGTATGATGGACAGGGAGAGATTTTGCGAATTGCAGATCCTGATTTGTCTGAGATGCACATTGGGCCCTCAGAGAGAGATTACATATATGCGTCATTTTCAAAAACCAACGATGACGTTGTTAAGTCTCTGACTGGATTGGTAGCACAGTCATTAGCACTGCTACCTCATAGCGCCATGGGGCCAGGGTATAATTCCAGCTTCGGGTCACTGCCTACACAGCGTTTCTACTTTCGCCCTGTGTCTGCCTGGTTTTCCTCCGGGTTCTGCATTTTCCTCCCACAGTCCAAGATGTCCGGATTAGGTTGATGGGAAATGCCAAATTGCTCCATAGTGACAGGGATTTGCAGATTCGGTGATAGGGTTACAGCGATAGGGTGGGGTGGACGTGGGAGTGGAAATATTTCAAGTCCTCATTCAAAGGTTAGGTGTAGACTGAGTGGGCCGAATGGCCCTTTCTGAACTGTATGGATTCTATGATTCTGTGATTCACTGATATTAAAATGTGGATAGAAACTGTTACTGTCTGCCTGTTCATTACCGGCTAGCTTTCTCACAGACTCTAATTGGGAAGCATTCTCCATCCGGCCAGCTCTGTTATCCGGCCTGACCTGCCCCTGTCAGCAGCGGGATTTCCCCTTCCCGCAGCCAGACAAAGGGGTTTCCCATTGGAACTCCCCTTGCCATCAGGAAATCTGTGGGTCAGGGTGCTCCGGAGAAGTGGAGGATCCCACCGATGGAGTATCAGCAGCTGATTCATCCTCTACCAATTAGCATGTGGCTCAGATAATAATCCTCAAATTCTGCCCTTTGAGGCTGCGTCCCTTAGTTGGTACCTAGCCCCTCATACTGACGATGCAGAGCCTCCTGTCTATGTCGCTGGTACCTAGCCCCTCATACTGACGATGCAGAGCCTCCTGTCTATGTCGCTGGTGTCCTAGCCCCTCATACTGACGATGCAGAACCTCCTGTCTATGTCGCTGGTGCCTAGCCCCTCATACTGACGATCCAGAACCTCCTGTCTATGTCGCTGGTACCTAGCCCCTCATACTGACGATGCAGAGCCTCCTGTCTATCTCGCTGGTACCTAGCCCCTCATAATGATGATGCAGAAACTCCTGTCTGTGTCGCTGGTGCCTAGCCCCTAATACTGACGATGCAGAACCTCCTGTCTATGTCGCTGGTGCCTAGCCCCTCATACTGACGATGCAGAGCCTCCTGTCTATGTCGCTGGTACCTCGCCCCTCATACTGACGATCCAGACCCTCCTGTCTATGTCGCTGGTGCCTAGCCCCTCATACTGACGATGCAGAGCCTCCTGTCTATGTCGCTGGTGCCTCGCCCCTCATACTGACGATGCAGAGCCTCCTGTCTATGTCGCTGGTGTCCAGCCCCTCATACTGACGATGCAGAACCTCCTGTCTATGTCGCTGGTGCCTAGCCCCTCATACTGATGATGCAGAACCTCCTGTCTATGTCGCTGGAGCCTAGCCCCTCATACAGACGATGCAGAGCCTCCTGTCTATGTCGCTGGTGTCCAGCCCCTCATACTGATGATGCAGAACCTCATGTCGATGTCGCTGGTGCCTAGCCCCTCATACTGACGATGCAGAGCCTCCTGTCTATGTAGCTGGTGCCTAGCCCCTCATACTGACGATGCAGAGCCTCCTGTCTATGTCGTTGGTACCTAGCCCCTCATACTGACGATGCAGAACCTCCTGTCTGTGTCGCTGGTACCTAGCCACATACTGACGATGCAGAGCCTCCTGTCTATGTCGCTGGTGCCTAGCCCATCATACTGACGATGCAGAGCCTCCTGTCTATGTAGCTGGTGCCTAGCCCCTCATACTGACGATGCAGAGCCTCCTGTCTATGTCGCTGGTACCTAGCCCCTCATACTGACGATGCAGAACCTCCTGTCTGTGTCGCTGGTACCTAGCCACTCATACTGACGATGCAGAACCTCCTGTCTGTGTCACTGGTACCTGGCCCCTCATACTGACGATGCAGAGCCTCCTGTCTATGTCGCTGGTGCCCAGCCCCTCATACTGATGATGCAGAACCTCCTGTCTATGTCGCTGGTACCTAGCCCCTCATACTGACGATGCAGAGCCTCCTGTCTATGTAGCTGGTGCCTAGCCCCTCATACTGACGATGCAGAGCCTCCTGTCTATGTCGCTGGTGCCTAGCCCCTCATACTGACGATGCAGAACCTCCTGTCTATGTCGCTGGTGCCTAGCCCCTCATACTGACGATGCAGAGCCTCCTGTCTATGTCGCTGGTGCCTAGCCCCTCATACTGACGATGCAGAACCTCCTGTCTATGTCGCTGGTGCCTAGCCCCTCATACTGACGATGCAGAGCCTCCTGTCTATGTCGCTGGTATCTAGCCCCTCATACTGACGATGCAGAACCTCCTGTCAATGTCGCTGGTGCCTAGCCCCTCATACTGACGATGCAGAGCCTCCTGTCTATGTCGCTGGTGCCTAGCCCCTCATACTGACGATGCAGAGCCTCCTGTCTATGTCGCTGGTGCCTAGCCCCTCATACTGACGATGCAGAGCCTCCTGTCTATCTCGCTGGTACCTAGACCCTCATACTGACGATGCAGAGCCTCCTGTCTATGTCGCTGGTGCCTAGCCCCTCATACTGATGATGCAGAGCCTCCTGTCTATGTCGCTGGTGCCTAGCCCCTCATACTGACGATGCAGAGCCTCCTGTCTATGTCGCTGGTGCCTAGCCCCTCATACTGACAATGCAGAGCCTCCTGTCTATGTCGCTGGTGCCTAGCCCCTCATACTGACGATGCAGAGCCTCCTGTCTATGTCCCTGGTGCCTATCCCCTCATACTGACGATGCAGAACCTCCTGTCTATGTCGCTGGTACCTAGCCCCTCATACTGAGATGCAGAGCCTCCTGTCTATGTCGCTGGTGCCTAGCCCCTCATACTGACGATGCAGAGCCTCCTGTCTATGTCGCTGGTGCCTAGCCCCTCATACTGACGATGCAGAGCCTCCTGTCTATGTCGCTGGTGCCTAGCCCCTCAGACTGAAAATGCAGACCCTCCTGTCTATGTCGCTGGTGCCTAGCCCCTCATACTGACGATGCAGAGCCTCCTGTCTATGTCGCTGGTGCCTAGCCCCTCATACTGACGATGCAGAGCCTCCTGTCTATGTCGCTGGTGCCTAGCCCCTCATACTGACGATGCAGAACCTCATGTCTATGTCGCTGGTGACTACCCCCTCATACTGACGATGCAGAGCCTCCTGTCTATGTCGCGGGTACCTAGCCCCTCATACTGACGATGCAGAACCTCATGTCGATGTCGCTGGGGCCTAGCCCCTCATACTGACGATGCAGAGCCTCCTGTCCATGTCGCTGGTGCCTAGCCCCTCATTCTGACGATGCAGAGCCTCCGGTCTATGTCGCTGTTGCCTAGCCCATCATACTGACGATGCAGAGCCTCCTGTCTATGTAGCTGGTGCCTAGCCACTCATACTGACGATGCAGAGCCTCCTGTCTATGTCGCTGGTACCTAGCCCCTCATACTGACGATGCAGAACCACCTGTCTGTGTCGCTGGTACCTAGCCACTCATACTGATGATGCAGAACCTCCTGTCTGTGTCGCTGGTACCTAGCCCCTCATACTGACGATGCAGAGCCTCCTGTCTATGTCGCTGGTGCCTAGCCCCTCATACTGACGATGCAGAACCTCCTGTCTATGTCGCTGGTGCCTAGGCCCTCATACTGACGATGCAGAGCCTCCTGTCTATGTCGCTGGTGCCTAGCCCCTCATACTGACGATGCAGAACCTCCTGTCTATGTCGCTGGAGCCTAGCCCCTCATACTGACGATGCAGAGCCTCCTGTCTATGTCGCTGGTACCTAGCCCCTCATACTGACGATTCAGAGCCTCCTGTCTATGTCGCTGGTGCCCAGCCCCTCATACTGACGATGCAGAGCCTCCTGTCTATGTCGCTGGTGCCTAGCCCCTCATACTGACGATGCAGAAACTCCTGTCTATGTCGCTGGAGCCTAGCCCCTCATACTGACGAGGCTGAACCTCCTGTCTATGTCGCTGGTGCCTAGCCCCTCATACTGACGATGCAGAGCCTCCTGTCTATCTCGCTGGTACCTAGCCCCTAATACTGACGATGCAGAGCCTCCTGTCTATGTCGCTGGTGCCTAGCCCCTCATACTGACGATGCAGAGCCTCCTGTCTATGTAGCTGGTGCCTAGCCCCTCATACTGACGATGCAGAGCCTCCTGTCTATGTCCCTGGTGCCTATCCCCTCATACTGACGATGCAGAACCTCCTGTCTATGTCGCTGGTACCTAGCCCCTCATACTGACGATGCAGAGCCTCCTGTCTATGTCGCTGGTGCCTAGCCCCTCATACTGACGATGCAGAGCCTCCTGTCTATGTCGCTGGTGCCTAGCCCCTCATACTGACGATGCAGAGCCTCCTGTCTATGTAGCTGGTGCCTAGCCCCTCATACTGACGATGCAGAGCCTCCTGTCTATGTCCCTGGTGCCTATCCCCTCATACTGACGATGCAGAACCTCCTGTCTATGTCGCTGGTACCTAGCCCCTCATACTGACGATGCAGAGCCTCCTGTCTATGTCGCTGGTGCCTAGCCCCTCATACTGACGATGCAGAGCCTCCTGTCTATGTCGCTGGTGCCTAGCCCCTCATACTGACGATGTAGAGCCTCCTGTCTATGTCGCTGGTGCCTAGCCCCTCAGACTGAAAATGCAGACCCTCCTGTCTATGTCGCTGGTGCCTAGCCCCTCATACTGACGATGCAGAGCCTCCTGTCTATGTCGCTGGTGCCTAGCCCCTCATACTGACGATGCAGAGCCTCCTGTCTATGTCGCTGGTGCCTAGCCCCTCATACTGACGATGCAGAGCCTCCTGTCTATGTCGCTGGTACCTAGCCCCTCATACTGACGATGCAGAACCACATGTCTATGTCGCTGGTGACTACCCCCTCATACTGACGATGCAGAGCCTCCTGTCTATGTCGCGGGTACCTAGCCCCTCATACTGACGATGCAGAGCCTCCTGTCCATGTCGCTGGTGCCTAGCCCCTCATTCTGACGATGCAGAGCCTCCGGTCTATGTCGCTGTTGCCTAGCCCATCATTCTGACGATGCAGAGCCTCCTGTCTATGTAGCTGGTGCCTAGCCCCTCATACTGACGATGCAGAGCCTCCTGTCTATGTCGCTGGTACCTAGCCCCTCATACTGACGATGCAGAACCACCTGTCTGTGTCGCTGGTACCTAGCCACTCATACTGACGATGCAGAACCTCCTGTCTGTGTCGCTGGTACCTAGCCCCTCATACTGATGATGCAGAGCCTCCTGTCTATGTCGCTGGTGCCTAGCCCCTCATACTGACGATGCAGAACCTCCTGTCTATGTCGCTGGTGCCTAGCCCCTCATACTGACGATGCAGAGCCTCCTGTCTATGTCGCTGGTGCCTAGCCCCTCATACTGACGATGCAGAGCCTCCTGTCTATGTCGCTGGTGCCTAGCCCCTCATACTGACGATGCAGAACCTCCTGTCTATGTCGCTGGTGCCTAGCCCCTCATACTGACGATGCAGAGCCTCCTGTCTATGTCGCTGGTACCTAGCCCCTCATACTGACGATGCAGAGCCTCCTGTCTATGTCGCTGGTGCCCAGCCCCTCATACTGACGATGCAGAGCCTCCTGTCTATGTCGCTGGTGCCTAGCCCCTCATACTGACGATGCAGAAACTCCTGTCTATGTCGCTGGAGCCTAGCCCCTCATACTGACGATGCAGAGCCTCCTGTCTATGTCGCTGGTACCTAGCCCCTCATACTGACGATGCAGAACCTCCTGTCTATGTCGCTGGGGCCTAGCCCCTCATACTGACGATGCAGAGCCTCCTGTCCATGTCGCTGGTGCCTAGCCCCTCATTCTGACGATGCAGAACCTCATGTCGATGTCGCTGGGGCCTAGCCCCTCATACTGACGATGCAGAGCCTCCTGTCCATGTCGCTGGTGCCTAGCCCCTCATTCTGACGATGCAGAGCCTCCGGTCTATGTCGCTGTTGCCTAGCCCATCATACTGACGATGCAGAGCCTCCTGTCTATGTAGCTGGTGCCTAGCCCCTCATACTGACGATGCAGAGCCTCCTGTCTATGTCGCTGGTACCTAGCCCCTCATACTGACGATGCAGAACCACCTGTCTGTGTCGCTGGTACCTAGCCACTCATACTGACGATGCAGAACCTCCTGTCTGTGTCGCTGGTACCTAGCCCCTCATACTGACGATGCAGAGCCTCCTGTCTATGTCGCTGGTGCCTAGCCCCTCATACTGACGATGCAGAACCTCCTGTCTATGTCGCTGGTGCCTAGCCCCTCATACTGACGATGCAGAGCCTCCTGTCTATGTCGCTGGTGCCTAGCCCCTCATACTGACGATGCAGAGCCTCCTGTCTATGTCGCTGGTGCCTAGCCCCTCATACTGACGATGCAGAGCCTTCTGTCTGTGTCGTGTAAGGGAATTTGTACTGGATATTGTATGAGTTAGATACGAAGTTTAGAATCATAGGTTTTAGTGAAATAATAAAGTAAGATTTAGGTGAGTATTGAGATGAGTGTGAACTCAGGATAACTTTGTGTGACCTAATGTAATCAAGTATAGTTAATATGATTAAAGCAGCAGACCCAGAGAAATAGCATTTAAAATACAAACAGTCACTTGGAAGAACAATGAACAGCTCAGGGCTTAACTAAAATGGTTGCCCATAAATAAGGGCTATAAAGGAGTCTGTTTTGGTATACATTCGGCCTTGGTCAGCAGAACTGTCTGTTTCACAAGAAGAAAGTTTAGACAAAGATGAGATAAGAACTGACTTATGGCTGCTAGGCTGAGAGGCTTAATGTAAACAATAGTGGCCAAAGTAAGGAAAGCAGATAAGACGGCTGTAAATTAAGATAAGAGCTTGCATCATGGGGTTAAAATGAACATAAAAGGCGGTAAGCCCTGAAGCTCTTTGGAGTGTTCCGGACACCCCAGCTTTGTTTTTCTCATGCTAAGGAAAATAAAGCTTTACTGCTTGAAAGATCAGCGTTTCAGACTTTCTATGCTTTAATATTTGAATAGGTACAAACAAATTGTCGTCTTGGGGAACCACGACAAAATTGGCGCTGCGAAGCAGGGTTGGTGAGAGATCGCCCAGAAAAGCATCTGGAAGGAGTGGCGGAGGCGAAGGTTCGACCGGGGCTGGACATCCCAAGCCGGCATTCTGACAGCAAGGTAAGCAGATTTGTATTGCACGTAAATCCTTGTTGTCAGAAAAGGGATCTCGAGGCCCGGCGCACTCAGCTCTTTGCTGGTCCTGGATCTCCCCAACCACAAAGATATCCTGCGTGACTAAAACCAAATTGGGTAAAATAGTTTTGAGAGACTGAGTCTGATCTGAAGAGTAGAGTTTTGCATGCAAAGCGCACTGTGAATACTGTATTGTCTGTGAGTGGGTAAAAAGGGAGACGAGAAAAAGGCCGAACGCTAAGGTAATGCAATTAGGTTAAGTCAACCGGTTTGGAGCGGGTTTTTCCAGGATACGACTTGCCCAGAAGAGAGTAAGTGTGGGGAAAATCTGCCAGTCCAAACCTACCCAGGACCTCGGGTAAGAGACGTCAACCGAGAGGGAGAGAGATCAGTGAGAGATCACTCTCTGACCTAATACGGTAGTCAAAAGCATAGGAGGGGAACCTAACCCCGGAGGGGGGGATTAACAGCTAGGATAGAGAAAGTAAAAGACCAATTTGAACAAACTGGTCTGAGACAGCAGCGTGGAGGACAGAAATAAGAAGGAGAGTCGGAACACAGGTAGGGTAATAACTAACAACGTGGAAAGGTCACACTGACAAAACCGCCTAGCGGAAAGAGGGGTATAATCGATTGGGAAGGAAGATTAGTTAGGGGATTAAGACGGGATAATAATAAAAACGGAAGCAACACTGGATTGGGGAAAAATTACACATATAACTAACTTAAAAGAGGTAGAGAACGAGTGGCCGTATGTAAAGTGGGAAAGAATAGCTGATAGGAATTGGATAGACGAAATAAACTTGGAAACTCTAGGGAAATTAATAAAGGAATCTGATCGATATAGGGTTTCTATAGACATAGACAAGCACGTAAAAACCTACTACCCTCTAGCCCGGGAAAGGAAGATAGAGCCGGGACAGGGGACTACGGGGAAGTGGATATCGAGACCCCGGTTAGAATTACAGATATTGTCAAGGGACACCCAAGAGAAAGGTAAACAGGGGACTGAACACGGAAAAACGACACAGCAAGTAATAATCACTGTGACACCTAACTCTGACGGATTAAGTGATAAAAATTGTGACAGTAATCCGAAAAGACAAGTAATGGCACACCAAATTAAAACACCAGTGGAAACATTAGGGGATAAATTCCCAGCCCTCAGGGGAGACATAGAACACGTTTCTAAAAAATGGGCCAAAAGAACAAGTAAGACTAATACACCGTGGCCGGAGGAAGGCACATGGTGCGTAGAGAGATGTGAGGACCAGAAGGGAATGATAAAGAACTACAAAATAAAAGATAAATCTAAGAAAAGAAAGGAGAAGCGAGAAAAAGAACTAGAGATACTGGCATTGTTTGAAAAGGAAGGGAAAGAAAGGAGAAGGGCATGGAGGGAAATATGGATGCAAATGCCAGTGCAACTTCAGGAAAAAGCAAAATTAGAAGATCCAAATGTAGCCCCGTCCCCATACTCAGAGGAACAGGGTTCCACGGGACTGTACCCAGTTATATCAGGCACGATGAATTTTGAGGGAGCATTTGATACAAAACAGATGACGACGGAGGATTGGGAACAAAGGGAGCTAGAAAAGAAACAAGGTGTAGAGGAAGAGACGAGGAAAACAGAAGAGGAGTTGGATGAGTTAAGCCAAAAGAGAAAGCAGTTGCAGGACGAAGTAGATGTAATAGACCTTTTGGAATGGGCAAAAAAGGGAATGGAAAAAGAAAAGGAACGAGAAGAGGAGGGAGAGAATGATAGAAGAAAAGATGAGGGAAAAACAAGTCCTGATCCTTGCGAGGGTGAAAGTGAGGCGTCACAGGGAAAAATAGAAGAAAAGAGGGTCAAAGCCAGCAGAAAGGAAAGAGAAAGAAGAAGAAGCATAGAGGAAAAATGTGGGAAAAGGCGCAAAGAGGCAGAAAGACGAGAAAAGGGGGATGTATGGACGTGGAAGCACCCAGTAAGAGTCGAGGAAGAGACGGAAGGAGAGACAGGAGAAAGTAGTGACAGCGAAGGGGGACAATCAGTGTTAGGAGAACAAAGAAAATCGACGCGGGTAAGACACCAAACTGTAAAGTTTCCAGAGGTGGAAAAAAGAAAGAAAAAGGTGTTCCCGGTGATTCTGAAAGGTGGCAGAGCACAGTATATCCCTTGGTCAGGTCAGGATTTGCCTAATCTAATTAATGAATTACCCAATATTTTGGATGGGGCTGGAAGGTGGATTGGACAGTTGGAAGCAGGAATGGTGGGAAAAAGGATGGCACTGGGTGACATCAAAGCTCTCCTGACAAAAGTGCTAGGAATGGACCAAATGGCAGAAGTAATGAGACGTGCCGGCATCCAGACCGCAGCTCATGACCCAAACGTAGACGGGACACTAATGGACCCGTACCGACAAGACATATGGCAGGCACTAAGGGATATGTACCCCAATCGAATGGATGTAAAAACCCTAAGGGGAGAGCCACTGGGAGAGGAGGAGAATGCAGCTGTGTATGTGGAAAATCAATTAAAAAGGTGGAGAAGGGACACGGAGAGGGACATTCTAACAGACCCGCTGACCAACTCCATGTTCCGGGCTGCAATTCTAGAAGGGCCTGCCAGTCTCAGCTAAAACAAAACTGGAGGATGTAGTGGGCTTGGACTCAAAAAGTTACCGGGAGTTTGTGGATTATGTTGCCCATGCAGTAGAAAGACATCGCAAAGATGAAAAGAATGCAGACAAACAGCTGAAGGAGATACAACGTAAACTCCTTCAGGCACAATTGGAGGAGATCAAAAACAAAGATAAGCTAAAGGCAAAAGAAGATCTCACACCCAGAAAAATAGCACCGATGATGGTGGAACAGAAGCCAGGGGAAATACCTGCACTAACAATAGGGGGAAGCGGAGATGGAGGCCAGCCCATCGTAACCTATAACATTTCTGCCTTCCCACTGCCCATAAACCCAGAAGCCCACAGCCTAAATTATCAAAACCAATACGCCCTACAAAATCAGACTGACTGGAATAAAAATGGGAAAAGACAGGGAAGTGGTAGGCCACCCTTTCAGAATCAGAGAGGACAGGGACAGGTTAATTATCAGACTCCGAGACAGGGACCACTGCCTGGCCCTCCAGGTGTGTGCTGGGGGTGCGGGGAGACAGGTCACATAAAAAGGAATTGCCCGCGGAATTCCACCAGACAGGGAGAAAACCAGCAACAGGCAGGCCAACAGCTGATCCAAGGGTCGCCGAACAGCGTCCCGATGTTTCAAGGGCCGGGGAACCATCAGAGTTTCGCATAGAGAGGCCCAGAGAACCCCGAAATGGTAGGACAGTACGTACAAATAACAGAAACCGCAGAGCAGGAACCTATAGTTAATGCTAGAGTAGGCGGGATCGAGGTCCCCATGATGATAGACACCGGTGCCACCTGTACGTGCATACAAACGAAATATGCGGATCACCTACCATTGTCAAACCGGTTTGTAAAAACTGTGGGGTTCTCGGGGAAAATAACACTAGCTCAAATGACGATGCCGGTGCCTATTACCATTGGAAATAAAACTACCCATGTACCTATTTTAGTATATGATAAAACTCCTTTAAATCTATTGGGAAGGGACGCAATCCTAGGTCTGGGACTGAAATTAGAATGTACCGAACAAGGAATTGATTTGATGGGAATGTATTCACTTGAGGTACCAGGAAAGGAAGGGGTTAATGTATATTGGCTGGGAGATATAGAGGAACAAATTAAAAGACAGATCTGGACAGTCTGGGGAAAACTTATAGACACTTGGGTTCCACAAGCCAAGTGGCCGAGAACAGAATTACATAGTACAATGATATTTGATGAAGGACAGGCACCTGAAATACAAGAGAAATGGGAAAAGGAGGCAGGACGAGAACAGGAAATAAAGTCAGGAAGTATTTTAATTGGACTAGAGGGAGTGGCCCTCGCAATCGTTAGGAATGAATGGATTGACAAATGGTTCTCGGTACCTGGGGCGGAGCCACATGTCACATTGAAAGTTAATCCGGGATATAGATCAAAGGACCTAGGACCCATGGTGTTAAGAGCGCAAGACTTAGAATTTGTACAGACAGATAGTGCAGATATTTGGACGTCCAGCGATGGACAAATGACAAAAATAATTTTGGATGTTAGGATGCTTGGGACACCAAAGCAGATAACAATAGGAGTGCGAAGTGAGAAACAGGAGCGGGAATGGAGAGAGAGCTTAGAGCAGGATTTGAATTCCCTCCCACAGGAGTTGTGGTCCAGACAGGACACGGATGTAGGGAGGGTTAAAAACGCTAATCCAGTTGAAGTCAGACTAAAGACAGGGCGCCAGGGGCCCTATAGACCACAATACCCAATCAAGACAGAAGCAATTGAAGGAATTAGAGAAACGATTAAGGGATTGATAGAAGCAGGGGTATTAAAGGAAACCCGGAGTAGGTGTAATACCCCGCTCCTACCAGTAAAGAAGGCGGACGGAGAAAAATGGAGATTGGTGCATGACCTAAGGGCAATTAATGAGGTAGTGGAAGATATGCCCGTAGAAGTTCCAAACCCTTACACCTTGCTGACAAATATACCACCTGAAAGTAGATGGTTTACGGTAATCGACCTATGTTCAGCATTTTTTAGTGTGCCACTAGCTCCAGAAAGTCAGTATCTCTTTGCATTTACGTACGAGGGGAAACAATACACATACAATAGAATGCCCCAAGGATTTAAACATTCCCCACATGTATTCAATCAGGTGTTGAAAGCAGATTTAGAAGGAATACAGTTGGAAGGAACACTGCTACAATATGTGGATGATTTATTATTATGCACAGAGACACAAGAACAATGCAGGAAGGATAGTTTAAAACTTTTGAAAAGACTAGCAGAGGGGGGTCATAAAGTATCCTGGAAGAAGCTGCAGCTGTGCCAGAGACAGGTAGAATACTTGGGGAGAGAAATATCCGCAGGGCAGAAGGGGATAGCTTCACAGCAAATAGAAGCAGTACTGAAAATTCCGAAACCACAGACGGTGGGACAAATGATGACATTTTTGGGAATGACAGGCTTCAGTTCAGAATGGGTGGAAAACTATGCAGAAAAAACGCAGGCACTACGAAAGATAATGAAGGAAGCAGGGTGTGACGAATTAAAAGCCAAACTAAAATGGGACAAAGATGCGCTAGAAGCATTTGAGAATATAAAGAGTGAAATGGCACAGGCACCAGCATTGGCTTTACCGACCTATGACAAGCCCTTTGATTTATTTGTGAGTAACAGAGAAGCAGGATTTGCTACAGCAGTGTTAACACAGGAAAATTGCAAGGGAAGGCGAAGGCAGACTGTAGCATATTATAGTACCAAGCTAGATGACGTAGCACTGGGATACCCGCCGTGTTATCAAGGCCTGGCAGCAGCTTGGTGGGCGTACGAAAAGGCAGCTACGGTCACAATGGGATATCCGATAAACTTACATGTATACCATAAAATAGCTGAATTGATTGAAAAAGGGAAGTTTGTTCTGACGCTGGCTAGAATTCATCATTTTCAAATGCTGACCACATTCCCGGACATTCCGATAGTAAAGTGCAATAGGGCCAACCCAGCTGACTATATGCCATTGCCACATGAGGGAGAGGAGCATGAGTGTGTGAGAGAGACAAGAGCGTTTATGAAACTGAGGAAAGATCTGCAGGCTGATAAGTTAAACACAGAAGAAAAGAGAACGTTGTATGTTGATGGCTCGTGTCAAAGGGATTATAGGGGAAATCATGCTGGCTATGCAGTAGTTGAACAGAAAGGGAAAACATTTGAGGTAGTGGAGGCAAAAGAATGTGAGCAGCCATGCTCAGCCCAGTTAGCGGAGCTTGAAGCACTGACCAGAGCATGTGAATTAGCAAACGGGGAAGCAGTGGAAATTTATACCGATTCGGCCTATGCCCACGGGGTTTGTCACCTGTTTGGGGCAATATGGAAGCAAAGGGGATTTATGAAAAGCGGAGGAGGACCAATTCAACACGAAGTTCAAATCAGGGCTTTAATAAGGGCTATGATGGGCCCAAGGGAATTAGCCATAATTAAGTGTCAGGCGCATAAAAAGGGAACAGATAACATCACACAGGGAAATACCAAAGCTGACAAGGCGGCTAAAGAAGCATCAGGATACATTGAGGCTACGATAGCCCCAGTAGAAATAGCAAGGCCGCACCCAGGGCCAGGTGTGGGGAATATCGAACCTCAAATCACATTAGAAGATGTGGCACAATTACAGGAAGCAGCCCCTGTAGCAGAAAAAACAATGTGGAGAGAGAGAGGAGCATTACAGGGACAACATGACAAAATATGGAGAAATGGGGAAGGGTTGATCATAGCACCCACATCGTTACTAACCGTACTAATTAGTGAAGCACACGGGGTGGATCACTGTGCGAGAGGAGAAGTGGCTAGGAAGATTAAGAAAGAAGGATTCTGGTCACCATACCTGCAGAACTCAATTGACTACATACTGGGTCTGTGTGAGGTGTGTGCTCAGAATAATATCAGGAAAGGCATTACTGCCCCAATAGGGCACATACCCATTCCTGAAGGGCCGTTTAAACATCTATGCATGGACTATGTGGATATGGGAAAGGTGGTAAGAGGAAAAAGATACATGCTAGTGATTATTGATAGATTCAGCAGATGGATAGAAGCAACGCCATCCAAAGATCAAGGATCTGGAACGGTAATTAACTTCCTGTCAAAAGAAATTATCCCAAGATTTGGCATACCCATGCAATTAAGTTCAGACAATGGATCTGCTTTTATAGGGAGGGCACTGAGAGAGACACTCTCAGCACTCCGTATAAAGCAGAGGTTTGGATGTGTGTATCATCCTCAATCCCAAGGAATGGTGGAGAGAGCAAACGGAACCCTCAAGGCTAAAATAAGCAAAATTTGTAGTGAGACAGGAAAAAACTGGATAGATGCTCTGCCATTGGCTTTAATGCAGTACAGGAGTCAGGAAAACAGAATCACACATTTAAGCCCGCATGAGATGATGACAGGAAGAGTAATGCCGGTGCCAAAGATCGGGGGAACAGGGGGCCCCACATTGGAGTGTTTAGATCAGGATGCAAGAGAGTATGTACGACAATTAACTTTTATACATAGAACTATTTTTGAACAGGAAAAGGCCAAGGAGGAGGAGAGCCCTGCCACGGAACACCAGATCACACCGGGAGATCAAGTATACATCAGAAAGTTCCGGAGACGTTGGCATGAACCCAGACGAGAAGGGCCGTTTGAAGTCACCAGAGTATCTCCCACGGCGTTGCAAGTAGAAGGCAGTACACTGTGGTATCACTTGAACCATTGTACCAGAACGGTACCCGGGGTAGGGGAGAGAAGGGAGACTGAAGTTAGAGGTAGGGCGGATAGAAGTAGCAGCGAGGAAGAGATAGAACTACATGAGGAGAATCGTGAGGAGGAGGAGCAGAGCCAAAGTACAGCAGAAATAATAAATGATGATGAGAGTGGTTCTGTGCATGAGCTGGCTGATGATACAAATGCCCAGCCTGAGCCTGTTAGTCACGGTGCCGAGGGAGGTGAGGACGGTGAGAGGGCCTCGTTCCCCACATGGGACTTGGAAACTGTTTCCCTGGGGGACTTCCTTGACCCGTAACAAGGGAAAGCGGGATGCAGATGATATAGGGGTGCGGAATCAGGAAGGTAGAGTATTAAGACAAACAAGACGTAGGCGATCAGTGAGTACGGATACTATTTGGGAGAAAGCAACAAGGAACAGATGGTGGAAATGGGCTGAGTATACAGGTCAGAAAAACAGTGAGGGGAAAGATTGTGTGGTATGTGCATCAGAGAACCCTTATACCCAAGTAATTGATGTACCGTGGGGATCAGAAGACTGTAGAACCATGCGGCAAAACTGGAAAAAGGAAAATTGCCGTGCACACACCACATATACACAGACATATAAGGTAGGGAATCGGACATTCACGTATGAAACGGTAGACTGTACAGGATCCGCATGTATTGACCTTTGTAAAGGGAGGCTGCCGAGGTGTCAGTACCACTGTGTCCTGTTTGCTGGGGTAAAAAAGGGCATGTACAATCCCGCCCACAATTGTCCAAATTGGCCAAGAACGGCGATGGACGCGGTCCCGAAGGAATGGAGGGTACAGCCTAACTTACGAATCCAAGATTGTTATTTGAGGGTAAGCAGCACGGGGAGTAGTGTGGGACACTACACAGGAGAGTGTATACGGATTTGGAATATAACTAACGCCCTTAGTCTGATCATTCCTGTTAATGGGGGATCGCCACCCCCTCCTTATGTATTAGAATATCAAGTAAACCAACTGGCAGACCTCTGGTGGCTTTGTGGCCCGGAAAAAGCGCTACTGGCACACTTACCACTGGATTGGAGGGGACTGTGTGCCCGAGTTATGTTGGCCCAGAGCACTGTAATACTGCCGGTGGAAGAAGAAATTAAAACCCGAAAAGTTAAGAGGGCATATACCCCTGACCCTAGGGTACAACTGGACGCAATCGGACAGCCCCGAGGCATCCCGAATGAGTTCAAAGCTAGGAACGAGATAGCTGCGGGGTTTGAATCCATCTTTGTTTGGATCACACCCAGCAAAAACACTGAGTGGATCAATTACATCTATTATAATCAGCAGAGGTTTATTAATTATACAGATGATGCCCTGGAAGCATTGGGAGAGCAGTTGGATGCGACCAGTAAGATGGCATGGCAAAATCGACAGGCATTAGATTGGATCCTGGCGGAGAAAGGAGGGGTCTGTGTTATGTTTGGAGATCAGTGTTGCACATTTATCCCTAACAACACTGATCCAGAGGGGTCATTTACACGGGCCATGAATAAGTTGAAGAATCTTAGGGCAGAAGTGAAAGAAAATTCTGGGTTTGGGCATGAAGCCTGGAATTGGTTGGATAGGATGTTCGGAAGATGGGGGGCATGGTTTGCCAAAGCTGGAGCTGTACCAATTACAATCATAACCGTTCTAGGACTCATATTTTGTTGTTTTCTACCCGCCCTGAGATCCTTCCTTACCAGAGTTGCAACACGGCAGATGATGGTTACAAGCAGCTCACGCTCGCGAGGAAAAACAGAGGAATGGGAAAACCTTGAGCTGCCTCCGATGAGCGGATTCACCATGACCCTGGTCGAGATGGAAACTCGTCACTCTGTGAAAGGACTATAATAATGGACGATTGCTTTGTACCAACAACAGCACCTGACTGAAATTCGCAAGAGACTTGGAGAACTTAGTCTGTACACAGGAATCAGTCTTTTTTCCTTCCCTTGACAAGGGTGGGAAGGTTTTTGGCTGATGACTGTCAGGAGCAAGCAATCTGGGGGGGCGACCCGAGAATTAGAACCTGGATAGATGAATTATGATAAAGAAGAATTAGGGACATTGTTCCCTGACCAAAGTATTCGGCTCCTCCACATTGCCTGCAAAAAGTGTTTAAAATAAATTGTAAATGGGATCCAGTAAGGGGATTATTTGAGCTTGGTAATTTGTGTGAGGCTAGGGAATAGCCTCAAAGGGGGGACATGTAAGGGAATTTGTACTGGATATTGTATGAGTTAGGTACCAAGTTTAGAATCATAGGTTTTAGTGAAATGATAAAGTAGATTTAGGTGAGTATTGAGATGAGTGTGTAACCCAGGGTAACTTTGTGTGACCTAAGGTAATCAAGTATAGCTAATGTAATCAAGTATAGTTAATATGATTAAAGCAGAAGACCCAGAAAAAGAGTATAGCTTTACCTAACATTTAAAATACAACAGTCACTTGGGAAAATAATGAACACGGCTCAGGGCTTAACTAAAATGGTTGGCCATAAATAAGGGCCATAAAAAGACAGGAATGAAGGAAGCCTGTTTTTGTATACATTCGGCCTTGGTCAGCAAAAACCACGACACAAGCAGGGAAGTTTACAGAGACGAGATAAGGACTGACTTATGGCTACCATGGTTGACGAAGCAGAGAGAGAAACGACCAGTCTTGACTGAGACAGATAGAGGCTCACTATAAACAGTGGTGGCCAAAGTAAGGAAAGCAAGATAAGAGGGCTGTAAATTAAGATAAGAGTTTGAATCATGGAGTTAAAATGTACATAAAAGGCGGTAAGCCCTGAAGCTTTTTTAGATTGCTCCGGACAATCTCAGCTCTGTTTTTCTTATGCTAAGAAAAATAAAGTTCACTGCTTGGAAGATCGCTCCTCAGACTCTCTGTGTTTTAATATTTGAATAGGTACAAACAAATTGTCGTCCTGGGGAACCACGACAGAAGTCATCTCGATGGCTCGAAATAAAAGTCCCTTAACTTGAAGCAGGTAAATTCTGGAATGAAGCCTGTATTTTAGGCCGAGACATAAATATGAGGGTGAAATTAAATCCACAGGGGGCATTTGAATTCAGTTTGCTGTGGTTGTTGGATTCCTGTGCCTGACCCTCTCTCTCTCTCTCCTTCCCAACTACTGGGGTACTGGGGAGAGGGAAAGAGAGAGAGAGCGAAGTACAGAAAGAGTGTTGGGAGGAGGGCGGTGAGGGAGATTAGAGAGAGGGAGAGGAGAAAGACAGAGAGGATGAAGGGAGAAATTTGACCCATTCACAACTGGGTGGGGGAAAGAATTCCTCAAACTGGACAGGGAACTGACTATTCTATTATTTTTTTAAATTTAGAGTACCCAATTCATTTTTCCCATTAAGGGGCAATTTAGCATGGGGGGGGGGGTGGTGGTGGTTGTTGGGTTACGGGTATAGGGTGGATACGTGGGTTTGAGTAGGGTGATCATTGCTCGGCACAACATCGAGGGCCGAAGGGCCTGTTCTGTGCTGTACTGTTCTATGTTCTAATGTGCAAACTCCACAGGAACTGACCCACTCACAACTGGACAGGGAAAGAACACACTCAAATCCACACAGGGAAGTAAACTTTCACAACTGAACAGTGGAAAGGCAAACACCATCTGGGCAGGGAACTGACCTCACCACAAGTGGACATGCGATAAGCACACTCAAACCTGAAGAGAGACACAACCCATTAACAACTGTACATGATCCATTCATAATTGATCAGGCGACAGACACACTCAATTCTGGAAGAGGGAACTGACCCACTCACAACTGGACATGGCAAATACCCCGAAAGCTGGAGAGGGAACTGACCCTTCCACCACTGGACAGGTGAAAGACACACTCACATCTGGAATGGGAACAGACCCATCCACCACTGGACAGGTGAAAGGCACACTCACATCTGGACTGGGAACAGACCCATCCACCACTGGGCAGGTGAAAGACACACTCACATCTGGACTGGGAACAGACCCATCCACCACTGGACAAGTGAAAGACACACTCACATCTGGACTGGGAACAGACCCATCCACCACTGGGCAGGTGAAAGACACACTCACATCTGGACTGGGAACAGACCCATCCACCACTGGACAGGTGAAAGACACACTCACATCTGGACTGGGAAGAGGCCCATCCACCACTGGACAGGTGAAAGGCGCACTCACATCTGGACTGGGAACAGACCCATCCACCGCTGGACAGGTGAAAGACACACTCACATCTGGACTGGGAACAGGCCCATCCACCACTGGGCAGGTGAAAGACACACTCACATCTGGACTGGGAACAGACCCATCCACCACTGGACAGGTGAAAGACACACTCACATCTGGACTGGGAACAGACCCATCCACCACTGGACAGGTGAAAGACACACTCACATCTGGACTGGGAACAGACCCATCCACCACTGGGCAGGTGAAAGACACACTCACATCTGGACTGGGAACAGACCCATCCACCACTGGACAGGTGAAAGACACACTCACATCTGGACTGGGAACAGACCCATTCACACTGGTGGACAGGTGAAAGGCACACTCACATCTGGACTGGGAAAAGGCCCATTCACTGGTGGACAGGGGAAAGTCACATCCAAATCTGCTAAGGACACTGACCCAAACTCAACTGGACAGGGGGAAATAACATTCAAGTCTAGCGATTTAACTATCCCATTCGCAACTGGATAGGGGAAGCGCATTTTTAAATATGGAGTGGGATCTGACCCATTCACAACTGGACAGGGGAAAAACTCTCTCAAAATGGACGTGGAACTGACCATTCATCTCTGGACAGGGCAAAGGTAAACTCAAATCTGGAAGAGGGAACTGACTCATTCACAACTCGACAGTTGAAAGGCACACTGCAATCTTGACAGGGAGCTGACCCATTCAAAACTGGAGAGGAATCATACAGACTCAAATCTGGAAGGGGAACTGACTCGTTCCTCACTGGACAGTGGAGATATACACTCAAATCTGGAAGAGGGAACTGACCCATTCACAACTGGACAGGGGAAATACTCTCTCAAACTGGAAAGGGAACAAACCATATCTGGACAGGGAAATAACACACTGCAATCTCGTCAGGGAGCTGACCTATTCAACCCTGGACATGGGAAAGACACACTCAAATTTGGAGAGGGAACAGACCATTCACAACTGGAGAGGAGTAAAACACACTCAAATCTGGATGGGGAACTGACTCATTCACAAAGGGACGATTGAAAGACACACTCACATCCCGACATGGATTCATTCACAACTAGACGGAGAAACTACTCAAATCTGGAAAGGGAGATGACCATTCATTTCTGGACAAAAGAAAATCACAATCCAAGCTGTTTAGGATACAAATCAATCCACAACTGGACAGTGGAATGACACACTCAAAGCTGGAGTGGGAACTGACCCATTCACAATTGGATAGGTGAAAATCTCCATTAATCTGGAAATGGAACTGACCAGTCACAGCTGGACATTTAGATGTGGACGAGGGAATTTACCCATTCACAACTGAACATGGGAAAGATACACTCAAATCTGGAGACGGAGCTGATCCAGTCACAACTGAACAGAGGAAAGACACACTTGAATTTGTTGGGGAACTGGCACATTCAGAACTGGACATGGAAAAAGAACATTAAAATCTGGACAAGGAAGTAAACTTTCACAACTGGACAGTGGAAAGTCACAAACTAATCTTGAGAGGGAACAGACTCATTAACAACATTTCAGTGGAAAGACACACTCAAATTTTGACAGCGATATGACCCATTCACAACTGGACTGTGCAAAGGCAGACTCAAATCTGGAAAGGAAACTGACCCATTCACAACTGGACAGGGGAAAGACACATTCAAATATGTACAGGGAACTGACCCATTCACAACGCAACAGGGGAAGTACTCTCTCAAACTCGACGGGGAACAGACGATTCAACTCTCGACAGTGGATGGGCAAACTCAAATCTGGAAGAGGGAAACGACTCATTCACAACGGGACAGTGGACACACTCAAATCTCGACAGGGAACTGACCCATTCACAACTGGAGAATAGTAAAACAGACTCAAATCTGGAAGGGGAACTGAATCATTCGTCACTGGACAGTGGAAAGACACACTCAAATCTGGAGAGGGATCTGACCCATTCACAACAGGATCGGGGAAAAATTCCCGCAAGCGGACAATGGAAAGGCACACTCACATCTGGAGAGGGAACGGCCCATTGATAACTGGACAGAGGAAATTCCCACTCACATCTGGGGAGGGAACGGCCCATTGGTACCTGGACAGGGGAAATGCACACTCACATCTGGGGATGATCAGACCCATTCACAACTGGGTCGGGGAAATAATCCATCAAACTGAACAGGGAACTGACCCATTCACAACTGGACAGGGGAAATACGTCCTCATACTGGAAAGGGAACAGAACATTCATACCTGGACAGGAAAGAGAGTCAAATCTCGACAGTGAACTGACTGAATCAAACCTGGACATGGGAAAGACAACTCAAATCTGGAGAGGGAACAGACTCAAAAACATTCAAATCTCGAGAGTTAACTGACAAATTCACACTGGAGAGGGGAAAGACACACTCAAATCTGGAGAGAGAACTGACCCATTCACAACTGGACTGGGAAAGTACTCTCAAAACGGATAGGGAACAGACCTCTGGACAGTGGATAGGCAAACTCCAATATGAAAGAAGGAAACAACCCATTCACAACTGTACAATGGAAAGGCACACTCCAATCTGGAGAGGGAACAGACTCATTCACAACAGGACAGTGGGAAAACACACTCCAACCTGGAGAGGGAACAGACTCATTCACAACAGGACAGTGAGAGGGCACACTCCAATCTGGAGAGGGAACAGACTCATTCACAACAGGACAGTGGAAAGGCACACTCCAATCTGGAGAGGGAACAGAATCATTCACAACAGGACAGTGGGAAAAACACTCCAATTTGGAGAGGGAACAGACTCATTCACACATGACAGTGGGAAGGCACACTCCAATCTGGACAGGGAACAGACTCATTCAAAACAGGACAGTGGGAAAACACACTCCAATCTGGAGAGGGAACAGACTCATTCACAACAGGACAGTGGGAAGGCACACTCCATTCTGGAGAGGGAACAGACTCATTCACAACAGGACAGTGGGAAGGCACACTCCAATCTGGAGAGGGAACAGACTCATTCACAACAGGACAGTGGGAAGGTACACTCCAATCTGGAGAGGGAACAGACTCATTCACAACTCGACAGTGGGAAGACACACTCCAATCTGGAGAGGGAACAGACTCATTCACAACAGACAGTGGGAAGACACACTCCAATCTGAGAGGAACAGACTCATTAAAACAGAAATGGAAGCACTCCAATCTGGAAGGAACAGCCTCATCACACAGGACTGTGAAGACCACTCAAATCCCGGCAGAGAACTGACCCATTCACAACTAGAGAGGATAATCTAACTCAATATGGAATGTAACTAACTCATTCATCCTGACAGTGGTAATGCTCTCTCACATCTGGAGAGGAAAAATTGCCACTTTCACACTGGGCATGGAAAATCACACTTGAATCTTGAGTGGGAATAGGCTCATTCACAGCACAGTGGAGACACACTCAAATCTCGACAGGGAACTTGACCCTTCGAAACTGGACAGGGCGGCAAAACACCCTCACAAAACTCCGTCAGGTCAACCGACCCACCCCAAATGGACAGGGTTAAAACCATCCACGCTGGAAGGTACTGATCACGTGCACAACAGGATAGTGGAAAGACACATGCAAATCTGGAGGAGAGAACTGACCCATTCACAACAGGATAGGGAAAGTCTACCTCACAATTGAATAGGGGAAAGACACACTCAAATCTAGAGAGGCAAATGACCCATTCACAACTTGAACAGGGGAAAAACTCCCTCAAAGTGGATGGGGAACTGACCATTCATATCTGGACAGTGGAAGTACACACTGAAATCTGCAAATCTGGAGAGGCAACTGGCCCATTCACAACTGGACAGGGGAAATACTCTCTCAAACTGGAAAGGGAACAAACCATATCTGGACAGGGAAATAACACACTGCAATCTCGTCAGGGAGCTGACCTATTCAACGCTGGACATGGGAAAGACACACTCAAATTTGGAGAGGGAGCAGACCATTCACAAATGGACAGAGTAAAAGCACACTTACATCTGGGGAGGAATCTGACCCATTCACAACTGGGTGGGGGAAAGAATCTCACAAACAGGACAGGGAACTGACTATTCTTTTTTTTTTGTTTTTTTTTTAAAGTTAGAGTACCCAATTCATTTTTTCCTCATTGACGGGCAGTTTAGCATGGCCAATCCACCCAGCTTGCACATTTGTGGGTTGTGGGGACGAAACCCACACAAACACAGGGAGAATGTGCAAACTCCACAGGAACTGACTATTCATAACTGGACAGGGAAAGAACACACTCAAATCCACACAGGGAAGTAAACTTTCACAACTGAACAGTGGAAAGGCAAACACCATCTGGGCAGGGAACTGACCTCACCACAAGTGGACATGCGATAAGCACACTCAAACCTGAAGAGAGACACAACCCATTAACAACTGTACATGACCCATTCATAATTGATCAGGAGACAGACACACTCAATTCTGGACAGGGGAACTGACCCACTCGCAACTAGACAGGGGAAATACACTCAAAGCTGGAGAGGGAACTGACCCTTCCTCCACTCGGCAGGTGGAAGACGCACTCACATCTGGAATGGGAACAGACCCATTCACTGCTGGACAGGGGAAAGTCACACTCAAATCTGCCAAGGAAACAGACCCAACCACAACTGGACAGGGGAAAATACCATTCAAGTCTAGAGATCTAACTGTCCCCATTCACAACTGGACAGGGGAAGCGCACATTTAAATATGGAGTGGGATCTAACCCATTCACAACTGGACAGGGAAAAAACTCTCTCAAAATGGATGGGGAACTGACCATTCATCTCTGGACAGGGGAAAGGCAAACTCAAATCTGGAAGAGGGAAATGGCTCATTCAAAACAGGACAGTAGAAAGGCACACTGCAATCTCAACAGGGAGCTGACCCATATACATCTGGAGAGGAGTAAAACAGACTCAAATCTGGAAGGGGAACTAATTCAATAGTAACTGGACAGTGGAAAGACGCACTCCAATCTGGAGATGGAATGGCCTCATTCACAACAGGACAGTGGGAAGGCACACTCCAATCTGGAGATGGAATGAACTTATTCACAACAGGACAGTGGAAAGACTACTCAAATCCTGACAGGGAAATGACCCATTCACAACTGCAGAGTAGTAAAACTGATTCAAATCTGGATGGGGAACTAACTCATTCACAACTGAACATGGGAAAGACACACTCAAATTTGAAATAGGAATGGCACATTCATAACTGGGCAGTGGAAAGGGAACAGACTGATTCAGAAAGGGACAATGGAAATACACACTCATCTCGACAGGGAACTGATCCATTCACAACTGGACGGAGAAATCAATCAAATCTGGAAAGGGAATTGTCCATTCACTTTCTAGACAAAAGAAACATCACAATCAAAGCTGTTTAAGGTACTGATCCATCCACAACTGGTCAGGGGAAAAACACACTCAAATCTGGACATGGAACTGACACATTCAGAACTGGACAGGGATCAAACACACTCAAGTCTGGACAGGGAGGAAATCTTGCACAACTGGACAGTGAAAAGGCACACTCGTATCTGGAGAGGGGACAGACTCATTCACTAAGGTACAATGGAAAGACACAATCAAATCGCGACAGAGAACTGACCCATACAGAAGTTGTCACGGGAAAGACACACTCAAATCCGGAGAGAAAACTGACCCATTAACAACTAGACAGAGGAAAGGCACATTAAAATATGAAGCGGGAACTGACCCATTCACAACTGCACTGGGGGAAAACTCTCTCAAACTGGAAGGGGAACAGACTATTCATATCTGGATAGGGGACAGGCAAACTGGAAGGGAGAACTGACCATTCACAGTTGGATAAATGAAAGACACACTCAAATGTGGACAAGGAACTGGCACATTCATAACTGGACAGTGGACAGACACACTCAAATCTAGAGAGGAAACTGCCCCGTTCACAACTGGACAGGGGAAAGGCACATACGAATTTGGAGAGGGAACCGTCAATTCACAACTGGACAAGGGAAAGACACACTCGGGGAGAGTGGTACTTTCCATAGCAGCTTCTCCGAACAGGCGCCAGAATGTGGCAACTTGGGGCTTTTCACAGTAAATTAATTTGAAGCC
Organism: Scyliorhinus canicula; assembly: GCF_902713615.1. NCBI lineage: Eukaryota > Metazoa > Chordata > Chondrichthyes > Carcharhiniformes > Scyliorhinidae > Scyliorhinus > Scyliorhinus canicula. The sequence goes on along the minus strand of NW_024055542.1, from coordinate 585,318 downwards.
TACTTGTGACAATAAGTGATTTTCATTTCATTTAATTTCATTTCAAATTTGGAGAAGGAACTGACACATTTACAACTGGACAGTGGAAATATACACTTGAATCTGGAGAGGGAATGGGCTCATTCGCAACAGGTCAGTGGAAAGACACACTCAAAACTGCCATGGGAACTGACCCAACCACAACTGGACAGGGAAAAAAACACATTCAAATCTAGAGAGGTAACTGACCAACTCACAATAGGATAGGGGAAAGACACTCAAATCTGGAGAGGGGACTGACCCATTCACAACAGGAGAGGGGAAAGGCACACTTCAATCTGGAGAAGGCAGTAACTCAATCACGTACTGAACAGGGAAAGACACATTCAAATCTGGAGGAGGGAACTGACCCATTCACAACAGGAGAGGGGAAAGGCACACTTCAATCTGGAGAAGGCAGTAACTCAATCCCGTACTGAACAGGGAAAGACACGTTCAAATCTGGAGAGGGAACTGACTCATTTTCAACTTTTTTTTTTTTTTTCATTTTAAATTTAGAGTACCCAATTAAATGTTTGCAATTAAGGGGCAATTTCGCGTGGCCAATCCACCTAGCTTGCACATCTTTGGGTTGTGCGGGCGAAACCCACGCAGACACGGGGAGAATGTGCAAACTCCACACGGACAGTGACCCAGGGCCGGGATCGAACCTGGAACCTCGGCGCCGTGAGGGCGCAGTGCTAACCCACTGCTCCACCGTGCTGCCCTGACTCATTTTCAACTTAACGGGGAAACACACACTGATCAGGAGTGGGAACTGACCCAATTACACCTGGCCAGGTGAAAGGCACGTTCAAATCTGGAGAGGGGACTGACCCATTCACACATTCACAACTGGACAGGTGAAAGGCACGTTCAAATCTGGAGAGGGGACTGACCCATTCACACATTCACAACTGGGCAGGTGAAAGGCATGTTCAAATCTGGAGTAGGGAACTGACCCATTTACACATTCACAACTGGACAGGTGAAAGGCACGTTCAAATCTGGAGAGGGGGACTACCCATTACACATCACAACTGGACAGGTGAAAGGCACGTTCAAATCTGGAGTAGGGAACTGACCCATTCACACATTCACAACTGGACAGGTGAAAAGCTCCCTCAAACTGGAATCTGAACAGACCATTCATATGTGGACAGGGGAAAGGCAGACTCCAATCTGGAGAGAGATCTGACCCACTCACAACTGGACAGGTGAAAAGCTCCCTCAAACTGGAATCTGAACAGACCATTCATATGTGGACAGGGGAAAGGCAGACTCCAATCTGGAGAGAGATCTGACCCACTCACAACTGGACAGGGGAAAGGCAGACTCAAATCTGGAGAGAGATCTGACCCACTCACAACTGGACAGGGGAAAGGCAGACTCCAATCTGGAGAGAGATCTGACCCACTCACAACTGGACAGGGGAAAGGCAGACTCAAATCTGGAGAGGGATCTGACTCACTCACAACTGGACAGGGGAAAGGCAGACTCAAATCTGGAGCGAGATCTGACCCACTCACAACTGGACAGGGGAAAGGCAGACTCAAATCTGGAGAGAGATCTGACTCACTCACAACTGGACCGGGAAAGGCAGACTCAAATCTGGAAAGAGATCTGACCCACTCACAACTGGATGGGGGAAAGACTCCCTCAAACTGGACAGGGAACTGACCATTCATAATTGGATAGAGGGAAGGCACAGTCAAACCTGGAAAGAGAATTGACCATTCAGCGCAGAACAGGGGAAAGACACAATCAAATCTGTTTAGGGAACTGACCCATCCACCACTGGACAGGTGAAAGGCTCACAAACATCTGGACTGGGAACAGACCCATTTACTGCTGGACAGGGGAAAGTCACACCCAAATCTGCCAAGGAAACTGACCCAACCTCAACTGGATAGGGGAAAAATTATTCAAATCGACACAGGTAACTGACCCATTCACAATCGTTGGGGGGAAAAACACACTCAAAACTGGAGGAGGGAAGTGACCTATTCACAACAGGATAGGGGAAAGATTCCCTCACAAATGGACAGGGGAAAGACACACTTGAATATGGAGGGGAACTCACACATTCACAACTTAGGCAGGGGAAAGGCACACTCAAATCTCGAGAGAGAGCTGATCCATTCACAACTTGATGTAGAGAAAGACTCCCTCAAACTGGACAGGGAACTGACCATTCATAACTAGATAGGGGAAAGATTCCCTCACAAGTGGATAGAGGAAAGGCACACTCAAATCTGGGGAGGGAATTGACTATTCACTTTCTGGGCAAAGGAAAAACACAATTAAAGCTGTTTAGGATACTGATCCATCTACAACTGCACAGGGGAATGACACTCCAATTTGGACGGGGGTCTGACACATTCACAACTGGACAGTGGAAAGGCATCCTCCAACCACAACAGTAACTGTCTCATTAATTTACTGGACAGGGGAACGGCACATTCAAATCTGGAAGACGGAACTGACTAATTCACAACTGAACATTGAAAATGCACACTCCAATCTGGAGAAGGAAGTAACTCATTCGCTTACTGGACAGTGAAAGGCGCATTCAAATCTGGAGAGGGAACTGAATCGGTTACAATTGGGTAGGGTAAAGGGATGCTCAAATCAGGACAGGGAACTGACCCATTCACAACTGGACAGGGGAAAGAAACACTCAAATCTGGACAGGGAATTGACCCATTTACAACTGGACAGGGGAAAGAAACACTTAAATCTGGACAGGGAGTTGACCCATTTACAACTGGACAGGGGAAAGACACACTCAAATCTGGACAGGGAATTGATCCATTTACAACTGGACAGGGGAAAGACACACTCAAATCTGGACAGGGAATTCATCCATTTACAACTGGACAGGGGAAAGACACACTCAACTCTGGACAGGGAATTGACCCATTTACAACTGGTCAGTGGAAAGACACACTCAACTCTGGACAGGGAATTCATCCATTTACAACTGGACAGGGGAAAGACACACTCAACTCTGGACAGGGAATTGACCCATTTACAACTGGACAGGGGAAAGACACACTCAAATCTGGACAGGGAATTGACCCATTTACAACTGGACAGGGGAAAGACACACTCAAATCTGGACAGGGAATTGACCCATTTACAACTGGACAGGGGAAAGACACACTCAACTCTGGACAGGGAATTGACCCATTTACAACTGGACAGGGGAAAGACACACTCAAATCTGGACAGGGAATTGATCCATTTACAACTGGACAGGGGAAAGACACACTCAAATCTGGACAGGGAATTGACCCATTTACAACTGGACAGGGGAAAGACACACTCAAATCTGGACAGGGAATTGACCCATTTACAACTGGACAGGGGAAAGACACACTCAAATCTGGACAGGGAATTGACCCATTTACAACTGGACAGGGGAAAGACGCACTCAAATCTGGAGGGGAACTGATCCAACCACAAATGGACAGACGATGGGCAAAATCAAATCTGGACACATAGATTGGTCAAATTTGGGACCAATTCACAACTGTACAGGGGCAAAAGAGAAAAGACACACAAATCTGGTCGGGGAAGTGACACATTCGCAACTGGATGGTGGAAAGGCACATTCCAATCTGGAGAAGGCAGGAACTCATTCACTTCCTGGACAGGGGAAGGACACACTCAAATCTGGAGAGGAAACTGACCCACTCATAGCTGGACAGGGAAAAGATTCCCTCAAAATGGGTTGGGTCCTAATCATTCAGATGTGGACAGGCGGAAAGGCACAATAAAATCTGGAATAGGGAACTGACCCATTCATATCTGGACAATGGCAAGGCACACTCTAATCTGGAGAAGGAAGTAACTCATTCACTTTCTGGGCAGGTGAAAGACACATTCAAATCTGGACAGGGGAAAGTCATACACCAATCTGGGCAGCAAATTGACCTTTCCACAAGTGAACAGGCGCAAGGTACACTCAAATCTGGATACAGACAGAACCCATTCATAATTGAGCAGGGGACAGAGACACTCAAATCTGGAAGAGTGAACTAACCCATTCACTAATGGAGAGGGGAAATACTCCCTCAAAACAGGAGAGGGGAAAGATACACTGATATCTTGACAGGGAACTGACCCATTCACAACTGGACGGAGGAAAACACTCAAATCTGGAGTATGAATTGACCATTTGCTTTCTGGAGACAAGAAAATCACAATCAAAGCTGTTTCGGTACTGATCCAGCCACAACTGGACAGGGGAATGACACACTCAAATCTGGATGGGGATCTGACACATTCACAACTGGACAGTGGAAAGGCACACTCCAATCTGGAGGAGGAAGTAATTCATTCACTTACTGGACAGGGAAAAGACACATTCAAATCTGGCGAGGGAACTGACTCATTCACTACTGGACAGGTAAAAGTCACACTCAAATCTGGAGAGGGAACTGATCCATTCACAACAGGACACTGAAAAGACACACACAAATCTGGAAAGTGAACTGACCCTTTCACAAGTGGACATGGAAATGACACACTCAAATCTGGAAGGGGAACTGACCCTTTCACAACTGGACATGGAAATGACACAATCAAATCTGGACAGGGAACTGACCCATTCACAACTGGACAGGGGAAAGACACACTCAAATGTGAATGGGAACTGACACATTCACAAGTGGACAGGGGAAAGACACACTCAAATGTGGATGGGTACTGACACATTCACAACTGGACAGTTGAAAGGCGCACTCCAGTCTTGAAGAGGAAATAACCTTTTCACTTACTGGACAGAGGATAGACATACTCAAATCTGGACAGGGAACTGACCATTTACAACTGTTTGGGGGAAAGACTCCCCCAAACTGGACAGAGTGATCATTCATAACTGGGCAGTGGAACGGAACACATATCTTAAAAGAGAATTGACCATTCAGTGCTGAAGAAGGCAAAGACACAATAAAATATGTTTCGGGGACTGAACCATCCACCACTGGACAGGTGAAAGACATTCACATCTTGACTTGGAACTGACCCATTGACAACGACGGGGAAAAGACACACTCAAACCTGGAGAGGGAACTGACCCATTCACTACTGCACAGAGGAAATACTCTCTTGAACTGAACAATGAACTGACCATTCATATCTGGACAGCAGACATCTGAACACTCAAATCGGGAGAGAAAACTGACGTACTCATAACTGGAGAGGGGAAATACTCCCTCACAACTGGAGAGGGGAAATACTCCCTCACAACTGGAGAGGGGAAATACTCCCTCACAACTGGAGAGGGGAAATACTCCCTCACAACTGGAGAGGGGAAATACTCCCTCACAACTGGAGAGGGGAAATACTCCCTCACAACTGGAGAGGGGAAAGACAAACTGAAATCTCGACAGGGAACTGATCCATTCACAACTGGACAGGGGAAAATATGAATTATGGAGCGTGAATTGGCCATTCAATCAAAATGAAAATACAATCAAGGCTATTTAAGGTACTGACACATTCATATCAGGACAGTGGAAATGCACACTCCAATCTGGAGAAGGAGCTAACTCATTAACTTACTGGACAGGGTAAAAAAACAACATTCAGATCTTGAGAGGGAACTGACCCATTTAAAACTGGACAAGGGAAAGGCACATCCGGATCTGGAGAGTGAACTGACCATATACAACGGGATGGGGCAAAGACTCCCTCAAACTGGACAGGGAACTGACCATTCCTAACTGGACACTGGAACATAACACATACATATGGGAAGAGAATTGACCATTCTGAGCTGAAGACGTCAAAGACACAATAAAACATGTTTTGGCAACTGACCCATCCACCAGTTGGCAGGTGGAAGGTATTCACATCTCGACTGGGAGCAGACCCATTCACAACTGCTCAGGGGCAAGGCACACTCAAACCTAAACAGGGACCGAACCATTCACATCTGTATATGTGAAGGCACACTCAATCCTAAACAGGGACTGAACCATTCACATCTGTATATGTGAAGGCACACTCAAACCTAAACAGGGACCGAACCATTCACATCTGTATATGTGAAGGCACACTCAAACCTAAACAGGGACCGAACCATTCACATCTGTATATGTGAAGGCACACTCAAACCTAAACAGGGACTGAACCATTCACATCTGTATATGTGAAGGCACACTCAAACCTAAACAGGGACCGAACCATTCACATATGTATATGTGAAGGCACACTCAAACCTAAACAGGGACCGAACCATTCACATCTGTATATGTGAAGGCACACTCAAACATAAACAGGGACCGAACCATTCACATCTGTATATGTGAAGGCACACTCAATCCTAAACAGGGAACCGACCATTCACATCTGTATATGTGAAGGCACACTCAATCCTAAACAGGGAACCGAACCATTCACATCTGTATATGTGAAGGCACACTCAATCCTAAACAGGGACCGAACCATTCACATCTGTATATGTGAAAGCACACTCAAACCTAAACAGGGACCGAACCATTCACATCTGTATATGTGAAGGCACACTCAAACCTAAACAGGGACCGAACCATTCACATCTGTATATGTGAAGGCACACTCAAATCTGGACAGCGAAACGACCGTACAAAACTGGACAGTGGAAAGTCACACGCCAATATCTGGACAGCTCAATTCTGGGGAGGGAACTGACCCATTCACTACTGGAGAGGGGAAATAGACCCTCACAACCGGAGAGGGGAAAGGCAAACTGAAATCTCGGAATTCAACTGATCAATTCACAACTGGACAGAGAAAAATACTCAAATCTACAGCGTGAATTGTCCATTCACTTTCTGGACCAAAGAAAAACACAATCAAGGCTGTTTAAGGTACTGATCCATCCACAACTGGGCAGGGGAAAGACACACTCACATCTGGACAGGGAGCTGACACATTCACATCTGGACAGGGGAAAGACACGCTCAAACCTGGAGATGGAACTAACTCATTCACTTACTGGACAGGGAAAACTCATTCAGATCTTGAGAGAGAACTGACCCATTTACAACTGGACAGGGGAAAGGCACGTTCGAATCTAGAGAGGAAACTGACACATTCAAATCTGGACAGTGGAAAGGCACACTCCAATTTGGAGAATTAACTAACTCATTCACTTACTGGTCAGGGGTAAGGCACAGTCAGATCTGGAGAGGGGCCTGACCCATTCACAGCTGGACAGTGAAAGATACACTCAAATCTGGAGAGGGAACTGACCCATTCACAACTGCACAGGGGAAATACTCTCTCAAACTGGAATGGTAATAGACCATTCATATCCAAAGAGGGGAAAGAAACACTCAAATCTAGAGAGGAACTGACCCATTCAGAACTAGACAGGGTACAAACACACTAAAATCCGGACAGTGATGTAAACTTTCATAACAGAACAGTGGAAAGCCACACTGAAAGCTCAACAGGGGACAAACCCATTCACAACTGAACAGGAGAAAAACACACTCAAATCTGGAGAGGGAACTGACCAGTTTCAATTAGATGGGGGAAAGACTCCCTCAAACTGGTCAGGAAACTGGCCATTCATTACTGGACAGTGGAACGGAACGCTTATATCTGGAAATAGAATTGACCATTCAGCGCTGAAGACGGCGAAGACACAATAAAATATGTTTCAGGAACTGACCCACTGGACAGGTGAAAGGCATTCACATCTCGACTGGGAACAGACCCATTCACAACTGGACAGGGGAAAGATACACTGAAACCAATAGGGAAGTAACCATTCACATCCGGACATGTGAAGGCACTCTCAAATCTGGACAGGGAACCGAACACACAAATCTGGACAGTGGAAAGGCACACACCAATCTGGGCAGGGAACTGACCTTACCACAAGTGGACAGGCGATAGCCACACTCACATCTGGACACAGACAAAACGTAAGGGAAAATGCTGGAAAATCTCAGCAAGTCTGGCAGCATCTGGAGGGAGAGAAAAGAGCTAACGTTTCCAGTCCGATGACTCTTTGTCAAAGCTAGAACGATGTTAATGAGATGTGATGGAGAAGTGAGTTGTGATCCAAAGATGGAGCTTGGACAAAGAGTCATCGGACTGGAAACGTTCGCTCTTTTCTCTCCCTCCAGATGCTGCCAGACTTGCTGAGATTTTCCAGCATTTTCTTTTTCGTTTCAGATTCCAGCATCCACAGTAATTTGGTTTCATACAGACACACAGCAACTGTACATAACCCATTCATAACGGAGTAGGGGGAAGACACACTCAAATCTGGAAGAAGGAACTGACCAATTCACAACTTGACAGGGGAAAGACACTTTCATATCTGGACAGGAAACTGACCCATTCGCAACAGGAGAGGGGAAAGTCTCCCTCACGTGGAGAGGGAAAGACACTCAGAAAGCTCGACAGGGAACTGACCCATTCAGAACTTGACAGGGGAAAGACACTTTCATATCTGGACAGGGAACTGCCCATAGAAATTGGACAGGGGAAAGTCACACAGCAATCTGTGCAGGGAACTGACCTTACCACAAATGGACAGGCGATAGGCACTCTCAATTCACACTCCAGATTTGGATATTTTCCCCTGTCCCTCTCTGGAAAGTGGGGAACTAACCATTAATATGTGGACAGGGGAACAGGACACTAAAATATGGAAGAGGGAACTGACTCATTCACAACTGGACAGGGGAAAGGCACACTCAAACCTGGGGAAGGAAGTAACTCATTCACTTTCTGGACAGGTGAAAGGAACATTCAAATCTGGAGAGGGAACTAACCATGCAAAACTTGACAGGGGAAAGTCACACACCAATCTGGGCAAGGAACCGACCTTACCACAAGTGGTCAGGTGATAGCCACACTCAAATCTGGAAACAGACACGACCCATTCAAAATTGAGCAGAGAACAGACACATTCAAATCTGCAAGAGGGAACTGACCCATTCACAGCTGGAATGGGGAAATACTCCCTCACAACTGGAGAGGGGAAAGACACACTGAAATCTCGACAGGGAACTGATCCAATCACAACTGGACACGGGAAAATGTGTCAATCTGGAGTGTGAAAATACCATTCATTTTCTGGGCAAAAGAAAAAGACAATCAAAGCTGTTTATGGTATTGAAACATCCACAACTGAACAGGGGAAAGGCACACTCAAATCTGGACAGGGAACTGACCCATTCGCAATTGGATAGTAGAAACACACACTCAAATCTGGACAGGGAACTGACCCATTCGCAATTGGATAGTAGAAACACACACTCAAATCTGGACAGGGAACTGACCCATTCGCAATTGGATAGTAGAAACACACACACAAATCTGGACAGGGAACTGACCCATTCACAATTGGATAGTAGAAACACACACTCAAATGTGGACAGGGAACTGACCCATTCACAATTGGATAGTAGAAACACACACTCAAATCTGGACAGGGAACTGACCCATTCACAATTGGATAGTAGAAACACACACTCAAATCTGGACAGGGAACTGACCAATTCACAACTGAACAGGGGAAAGGCACACTCAAATGTGGACAGGGAACTGACCATTCACAATTGGATAGTAGAAACACACACTCAAATCTGGACAGGGAACTGACCCATTCACAATTGGATAGTAGAAACACACACTCAAATCTGGACAGGGAACTGACCCATTCACAATTGGATAGTAGAAACACACACTCAAATCTGGACAAGGAACTGACCCATTCACAATTGGATAGTAGAAACACACACTCAAATGTGGACAGGGAATTGACACATTCTGAACTGGACAGGGGAACGGCACACACATCTGGAGAGTTCTGACCCTTTCACCTCTCCATAACGGAAAGGCACACACAAATCTGGCCAGGGATCTGTCCCCGTCCACAACTGGACAGGGGAAAGGCACACACAAATCTGGACAGGGATCTGTCCCCGTCCACAACTGGACAGGGGAAAGGCACACACAAATCTAGGCTGGGAACTGTCCCATTCACAACTGAACAGGGGAAAGGCACACTCAAATCTGGCCAGGGATCTGTCCCCGTCCACAACTGGACAGGGGAAAGGCACACACAAATCTGGACAGGGATCTGTCCCCGTCCACAACTGGACAGGGGAAAGGCACACACAAATCTGGACAGGGATCTGTCCCCGTCCACAACTGGACAGGGGAAAGGCACACACAAATCTAGGCTGGGAACTGTCCCATTCGCAACTGAACAGGGGAAAGGCACACTCAAATCTGGACAGGCATCTGCCCCATTCACAACTGGACAGGGGAAAGGCAAACTCAAATCTGGACAGGGAACTGACCCATTCACAACTGGACAGGGGAAAGGCACACACAAATCTAGGCTGGGAACTGTCCCATTCACAACTGGACAGGGGAAAGGCAAACTCAAATCTGGACAGGCATCTGCCCCATTCACAACTGGACAGTGGAAAGGCACACACATCTGGAGAGGGTTCTGACCCATTCACAAATGGATGGGGGAAAGACTCCCTCCAACTGGACAGGGAACTGACCATACATAACTGGACAAGGGGAAGGCACAGTCAAACCTGGATAGAGAATTGACAATTCAGTGCAGAACAGAGAAAAGACACAATGAAATCTGTTGAGGGAACTAACCCATTCACTGCTGGACAGGGGAAAGACGAACTCACATCTGGACTTGGAACAGACCCATTCACTGCTGGACAGGGGAAAGACACACTCAAAACTGAACAGGGAACTGACCCTTTCACAATCAGACAAGGGATAGACACGCTCAAAACTGGAAGAGGGAACCGACCCATTCACAGCAGGATAGGGGAAAGACTACCTCACAAATGGACAGGGGAAAGACACACTCGAACATAGAGGGGAACTCACATGTTCACAAGTGGACTGTGGAAAGCCATACACCAATATGGACAGGGAATTGATCTGACCACAAGTGGACAGTGATAGCCAGACTCAATTCTGGACACAGACACGGCCCAACTGTACATGACCCATTCATAATTGACCAGGGGGAAGACACAATCAAATCTGGAAGAAGGAACTGACCATTTCAAATCTAGAATGGGGAAAGACACTTTCAAATCTGGATTAGGAACAACCGCATTCACAACTGGACAGGTGGAAGGCACATTCAATCTGGTCAGGGAACTGACCCATTCACAACTGGACAGCAAAAAGACACACGCCAATCTGGAGAAGGAAATACCTTATTGGCTTACTAGACAGAGGATAGATACTCAACCCTGGACAAGGAACTGACCCATTCACTACTGATTAGAGAAAATAATCTCAAACTGGACAGGAAATTGGCCATTCATATCTGGACAGAGAAAAGGCACTCTCACATCTGGACAGGGAACTGATCAATTCACTACTGGACAGGGAAACAACACTCAAATCTGGACAGGAAAGTGACCCATTCACAACTGAACATGATAAAGACACACTCAAATCTGGGAAGGGAATTGAACCATTCACAACTGGACAGGGGAAATTCACATTCAAATGTGGAGAGGGAACACACCCATCCACAACTGGACATTGGATAGACACACTAAAATCTGTAAGAGGGAACACACCATTTCACATGTAGAATGGAGAAAGACATTTACAAATCTGGATTGGGAACAGACGCATTCACAAGTGGACAGGGAAAAGACACTCAAATCTGAACAGGGAACCAACCCATTCACAACTGGACATGATAAACACACATTCAAATCTGGACAGGGAACTGACCGATTCACAACTGGACAAGGTAAACACACACTGAAATCTGGACAGGGAACTGACCCAATCACAACTGGACAGGGGAAAGACACACTCAAATCTGGACAGGGAACTGACCCATTCACAACATGAGAGGAGAAAGTCTCACTCAGAAGTGGATAGGGGAAAGACACACTGAAATTTCGGCAGGGAACTGACCAATTCAGAACTGGACAGGGGAAAACACTCAAATCTGTTTAGGGAACTGACCATTCACTTTCTGGACTACAGAAAACTACAGTCAAATCTGTTTAGGGTACTGATCCATCCATAACTGGACAGGAAAATACACACTCAAATCTAGAGGGGAACTGACACATTCACAACTGAACAGCGGACAGGCACATTCCAATCTGGAGGAGGAAATAACTCATTCATTTACTGGACAGAGGATAAGCAGACTCAAATCTGGAGAGAAGCTGACCAATTCACTACTGGCAGGGGAACAGGCACTCTCAAATTTGTACAGGCAACTGACCCACTCACAACTGGACAGCAAAACGACACACCCAATCTGGAGAGGGAACTGACCCATTCACAACTGGACAGCAAAGAAACCCACACCAATCTGGAGAGGCAACTGACCCATTCACAACTGGACAGCAAAGAAACCCACGCCAATCTTGAGAGGGAACTGACCCATTCACAACTGGACAGCAAAGACACCCACGCCAATCTGGAGAAGGAAATAACTTATTCACTTACTGGACAGAGGATAGACACACTCAACCCTGGAGAGGGAACAGACCCATTCACTACCGAATAGAGGACATACTCTCTGGAACTGGACAGGAAAAAGGCCATTCACAACTGGACAGAGGAAAGGCACACTCAAATCAGGAGGATGAACTGACCGATTCACTACTGGAGAGGGGAAATACAACCTCACAACTTAGAACATAGAACAGTACAGCACAGAACAGACCCTTCGGCCCTCGATGTTGTGCCGAGCAATGATCACCCTACTCAAACCCATGTATCCACCCTATACCCGTAACCCAACAACCCCCCCCCCCCATACCTTACTTATTTCAGGACACTACGGGCAATTTAGCATGGCCAATCCACCTAACCTGCACATCTTTCGACTGTGGGAGGAAACCGGAGCACCCGGAGGAAACCCACGCACACACGGGGAGGACGTGCAGACTCCGCACAGACAGTGACCCAGCCGGGAATCGAACATGGGACCCTGGAGCTGTGAAGCATTTATGCTAACCACCATGCTACCGTGCTGCCCACAAAAGACACACCGAAATCTCGACATGGAACGGTTTCATTCACAAGAGTACAGGGGAAATACTCAAATCTGGAGTGAATTGTCGATTCGCTTTTAGGACAAAACAAAACCATAGTCGAAGCTCTTTAGGGTCCTGAGCCATCCACAACTGGACAGGGGAAATACACACTCAAATCTGGAGAGGGAACTGATCCATCCACAACTGGGCAGGGGAAAGCCACACTCAAATCTGGACAGGGAACTGATCCATCCACAACTGGGCAGGGGAAAGACACACTCAAATCTGGACAGGAAACTGACTCATTCACAACTGGACAGGGGAAAGCCACACTCAAATCTGACAGGGAACTGATCCATCCACAACTGGGCAGGGGAAGCCACACTCAAATCTGGACAGGGAACTGATCCATTCACAACTGGCCAGGGGAAAGCCACACTCAAATCTGGACAGGAAACTGAGCCATTCACAACTGGCCAGGGGAAAGACACTGAAATCTGGACAGGGAATTGACCCATTTACAACTGGACAGGGGAAAGACACACTCAAATCTGGACAGGGAATTGACCCATTTACAACTGGACAGGGGAAAGACACACTCAAATCTGGACAGGAAACTGAGCCATCCACAACTGGACAGGGGAAAGACACACTCAAATCTGACAGGGAACTGATCCATTCACAACTGGACAGGGGAAAGACACACTCCAATCTGGACAGGGAACTGACTCATTCACAACTGGACAGGGGAAAGACACACTCCAAACTGGAGGAGGAAGTAACTCATTCACTTCCCGGACAGAGGATAGACATACTCAAACCTGGACAGGGAACTGACTCATTCACAACTGACAGGGAAAAGGCAGACTCAAACCTGGAGTAGGGAACTGACCCATTTACTACTGGGCAGTGAAACGACTCTTAAATCTGGAACGGGAACTGACCCATCCACAACTGGACAGGGGAAAGACACACTCAAATCTGGAAGCAGAACTGACCCATTCACAACTGCACAGGGGAAAGGCACACTCAAACCTGGACAGGGAGCTAACCACTCACATCTGGGCAGGGACCCCACCATTAAAAACTGGACAGGGGAAAGTCACACACCAATCTGGGCAGGGATCTGACCTGATCACAAGTGGACAGGTGATAGCCACACTTAATTCTGAACACAGACACGACCCAACTGTACATGACCCATTCATAATTGACCAGGGGGAAGACACAATCAAATCTGGGAGAAGGAACTGACCATTTCACATCTAGAATTGGGAAAAACACTTTCAAATCTGGATGTGGAACAGAACCATTCACAACTGGACAGGGGAAAGGCACATTCAAATCTGGACAGGAACTGAGCCATTCACAACAGGAGAGGGGAAAGTCTCCCTCAGAAGTGGATAGGGGAGAGACACACTGAAATGTCGACAGGGAACTGACCCATGCAGAACTGGACAGGGGAAAACACTCAAATCAAGAGCATGAATTGACCCATTCGCTTTCTGGACTAACGAAAACCACAGTCAAATCTGTTTAGGGTACTGATCCATCCACAACTGGACAGGAAAATACACACTCAAATCTAGACGGGAACTGACACATTTACAACTGGACAGTGGAAAGGCACACTCCAATCTGGAGGAGGAAATAACTCATCCACTTACTGGACTCGGGAAGGCATACTCAAATCGAGACAGGGAACTGACCCACTCACAACTGACCATCAAAAAGACACACTCAATCTGGGGAGGGAACTGACCCATTCACAACTGGACAGCAAAAAGGCACACGTAATTCTTGAGAAGGAAATAAATTATTCACTTACTGGGCAGAGGACAGACATCGTCAAACATGGACAGACCGATTCACTATTTTGTAGAGCAAATACTCTCTCATAACAGGAGAGGGAAAAGACAGACTGAAATCGAAAAGGGAACTGATCCATTCACAATGGGACAGGGAAAACGCACACTCATATCTGGACAGGGAACTGACCCATTCATAACTGGACAGGGAAAAGACACACTCATATCTGGACAGGGAACTGACCCATTCATAACTGGACAGGGGATAACAATCAAATCTGGAGAGGACATTGACCATTCTCTGGTCAAAAGTAAACGACAGTCGAAGCTGTTTAGGGTACTGATGCATCCTCAAAAGAACAGGAGAAAGATACACTCAAATCTGGATGAGGGAACTGATCCATTCACAACAGGAAAGTGAAAAGACATTCAAATCTGGACAGGGAACTGACCCATTCACAACTGGACATGATAAAGACGCACTTGACTCTGGATAGGGAACTGACCCATTCAGAACTGTACAGGGAAAAGACAAACTCAACTCTGGAAAGGGAATTGATCCATTTACTACTGGACAGGGAAAAGGCATACTCAAATCTAGACAGAGAACTGATCCATTCACAACTGGACACGGAAGATGCACGCTCAAACCTGGAGAGGGAATTGACCCATTCACTACTGGGCTGGGAAAGGCACACACAAACCTGGACTGGGAATTGATCCATTCAGAACTGAGCAGTGAAAAGACACACTCAAATCTGGACGGAACTGACCCATTCAAATCTGTACACAGTGGCGTGCAGAGGGGGGGGGGGGGGGGGGGACACGGTGCATTGGCCCCGGCCATCCATTGGATGGGGGCATTCAATCAGAGAAGGAAATAATTTTATTTATTTTTTTAATTTAGATTCCCCAATTATTTTTTTTCAATTAAGGGGCAATTTAGCGTTGTCAATCCACCTACTCTGCACATTTTTTGGGTTGTGGGGGTGAAACCCACGCAGACACGGGGAGAATGTGCAAACTCCACACGGACAGTGACCCAGAGCCGGGATCGAACCTGGGACCTCAGTTCCGTGAGGCGGTTGTGCTAACCACTAGGCCACCGTGCTGCCCCAGAGAAGGAAATAAGATAGTAATTTTCAAATTTCAGCGGTGATAAATCCATTTTTGGAGGCTCACCACACTGCAGAGGCAGTTGTTAGCCCTTTATTACTATAACATGGTGTATCCTTTCTGTCCAGAGAAAATGGTGCTTCTCCCCATCCCCCCACACGCATGCGCATGATGTACGTGGTGCAACCATCAAGAACAACAAGCAGACGTGGCTGTTCGTTCCTGCATTTCCTTGAGTCACAACTCGTCTTTTCTTCAGCTTTTTGTGGCTCTAGATTAGTTCTTTTACCTACTCAGGTCAGTGAATAGCTCTAGAACGGGTGCAACTACGTTATTTATAGGTTTTTTGGTGATATTTAATGAAATATTTACGTGGGATGTAGTAAGAGTGAAGCCTGGATGATCAGAGGACTGCTATGGCATTTAATCTCGGAATAGAAGACATTTATTCCTTAACATGCTAATATTCGAATACAGATACCACTAATTTGCAAGTCTATGATATAAATTGCACAAAATTATCAGTGGAGAATCAGTGTGAAATAATTTGATACAAAGGAACAAAGAAATGAAATATGGTTTATCCGTCTGCAACTGACCAATTGTTTACCATTTTCTTCCCATTTTCTCATGCGTCTTACGGTTTTTGAGATAGAAAATGAAATGTTACGAGTATTTCATGTACAACCGCGTGGAGCACAGAACAGGAAAAAAAGAGGGCCAGAGTCGAAGAAGAGTCCCATCAAAGAGGGGCATTAGATGCATGGATAAAAAGAAGTAAAGAAGAAGTAGGAGAACCTGGAGAAGTAAAAGATGATGTGGGTGCAGAGAAGGATTTTTCTGATACGGATTCAGCTCGGTCAGAACATAATACTCTCTCTCCTCAGTCTCGTTGTCAGGATGATGATCCATGTGACGAAAATAAAGAAGATTTTAGCATATTTTTGCAAAGAAGCGATTTTGGCTGTTTGAAGAAACCGATTCCAGATCATTTGAAGATGATAATATTACAACATAGCCCTGAAAGGTATCAGAATAAAAGTGGTCCATTTGCTGAGAAGGATGGGAGATCATTTTCCAAACAGTGGTTTTGATAAAGTTTCCACAAACGGAGAAATTGTGGAGAGAAAATGGTTGTTATACTCTCCATATCGGAAAGCATGCTACTGTTTTGTCTGCTTTTTGTTTTCAAAGGAGCATTTGTCGTCTGTGTCAAACTTTGGAAAGGAAGATGGTTTCTCCACTTCCAGAAAATTAAATCCAACAATACTTGACCATGAGAAAAGCCCTTCTCATAGAGCTCACATGAGGGAATACCTGAACCTCGTAGTTCGACTCCATCATTCAACTACGATAGATGCTGAACTTCAACAGCAAATGTCTGCTGAAAAGAAAAGATGGAAAGCTATAACTGAACGGATTGTCGAGGTTATATCCTTTCTGGCAAAACAGAATCTGGCCTATCGTGGACATCGAGGAGAAGGAATATCTGGGTTATCAGAGCCAGGGGAGACAGTCAGTGAAACTACAGGAAACTTTCTAGCAACAATCAGACTTTTGGCCAAATATGATGACATCTTAGAAAAAACACTTGCAGAGAGGGAAAGAGAAACCAAAAAGTGTCACCTACTTGTCCAACAGAATTCAAAACAAAATAATCAATCTTCTTGGTGAAACTGTCAAGAAAAATATAATTTCCGAAATTAAGGACGCAAAATATTTTAGCATAATGCTGGATTCAACTCCAGATATTGCCCATGAAGATCAGGTTTCTGAAATTCTGCGTTACGTTCATATTGATGAAAACAGAAAAGTAGAACTAAAGGAGACATTTCTGGGATTTTTTCAAGTCAACAAGAAAGATGCAGTCAGCCTGGTAAATAAAATTCAGGAAAAATTGGAAGAAGACAAAATTTCCATGAATGACTGTCGTGGTCAAGCGTATGATAACGCAGCAGTTATGGCTGGAGTGAGAGGAGGTGTTCAACAAAAAATTCTTGAAGTTAACCCAAAAGCTGTGTTTGTGAACTGCGAGAACCACAGCCTCAATTTGGCCTGTGTCCATGCAAGTGAGGTGCAACCTGTTGTTGTTACATTTTTTGGCATTCTAGAAAAACTTTTTACTTTTTTTTCTTCATCTACTTCTCGTTGGGAAGTGTTAAAATCATTTGTCACTCGGACTGTGAAAAGACAGTGTGACACAAGATGGAGTTCCAGCCATGATGCTGTGCAAGTAATCCACGAAGAGTGTGCCAACGTTATTGCAAGCCTTCAACACCTGCTGGAAGGAGAATTTTCAAGGGAAACTAAATCTGATGCAGGATCGCTACTGAACTCTATTCAACAGTTCCCGTTTATAGCTTTATTAAATTTTTGGTACTCCGTTTTATCATCAGTGGACAAAGTCTCAAAACGTTTGCAGGATCCGAAAATGGGGTTCCATGAAGCTTCTTGTGATCTGACAGGACTTATTCTTATCTTGAATTTGAAGAATGACGAAATTATCCACAATGCAGTAGATTTAGCCAATGAATATTGTGAAAATTGGGGAATACCAATTGCACGAACAAGGAGAAGAAGAATAATGCCTGGAGAGTCAGCAAGAGATAGTGGACTGACGGCACAAGAAGGAATGAATAGAGTAATGGTAGAGATTGTGAACAGATTAAAAACTGAAATTGAAGACCGCAGTGTCCGTCTTCAAAGACTCAGTGACCGATTTTCTTTTCTTCTGAACTTGAATTCAGTAGTGATTGAAGATGAACAAGAAAGAGAGAAATTAAAAAAGGAATGTTCAGACTTTGCAAATTATTATGACAATGATGTGGTTGCAATTCAGTTATATGACGAAATTATTGATTTTGTGATGCTCCTTCGAGCTGGAGGGAATAGAGTTCCCCCTGATCCTAAAGATGCTCTGGAGTCTTTACTGCAGTATGGGAGGGATGTCTTTCCGACGCTGTGTGTTTCATACAGATTACTGCTTACAATCGCATTTTCAGTCGCAAGCTGTGAAAGGTCATTTTCAAAACTGAAATGAATAAAAACATATCTGAGGTCTTCTATGTCACAGGAGCGACTGACCAACCTGGCTTTAATAAGCATTGAAAAAGAATTTCTCACAGCTGATGTAAAAAGTGAAGTAGTTCAGATGTTTTGTGACAGGAGGTATCATTTGGGGAAAATAACTTAATAAATTTGATTGATTTATATTAAAATCGAATAAAGCATTTATTTCATGTTTCATCTGTGTTTATATATTCAAAATGTTTTCCTTTCTCATAATATTTCTCAGTATATTAGGCCTTATACTTGAGTCTTTGGGGCATACAATCAAGATTTGCCCCGGGCATCACCAGACCTCTGCATGCCACTGACTGAGGGGCAGGGAGAGATTTTATGATTTGCAGATCATGCGGCCTGATTTGTCTGCGATGCACATGGGCCCTCAAAGAGAGATTACATGTATGCGTCAAAAACAAACGATCACGTTGTTCCATTTCTCACTGGATTGGGAGCACAGTCATTAGCACTGCTACCTCACAACGCCAGGGACCAGGTTATAATTCCAGCTTTGCGTCACTGCCTACACAGAGTTTCTACTTTCGCCCTGTGTCTGCCTGGTTTTCCTCTGGATTCTGCGTTTTCCTTCCACAGGCCGAATATGGATAGCTTAGGTTGATAGGTCATGCCAAATTGATGCTTAGTGACCAGGGATTTGCAGATTAGGTGATACGGGTACAGCGATAGTGTTCTGTGGATGTGGAAGTGGAGATAGGTCAATTGCTCATTCAAAGGGTAGGTGTAGATTCAATGGGCCGAAGGTTATGGACAGTGTGCAGGAATGTGGGATGAGAAAGGGCATCTGGGTATCCTCGCGCTGGTATAGACATGATGGGCCAAATGGCCTCCTTCTGAGCTGTAACTTTTCTATGTTTCTATGATGTTAATCCCTGCAGTGCAAAAGGAGGCCATTCGGACCATACCGTCAGCACTGACCCTCAGAAAGAGCACCCCACTTCGGCTAAATTCCCTGTCCTGACCAGGAACCACACCGACAGTTTTGAACACTGAGTACGGCCAATCGCCGAACCTGCACATCTTTTGAATGGAAGGAAACCGGAGCACCCGGAAACCCACACAGACACAAGAAGAATGTACAGACTCCACACTGTCAACCAAGGTCAGAATAGAACGCATGACCGTTGCACTGTGAGGCAGCAGTGCTAACCACTGAGAACATTTCACTAAGAAGCACTGAGACGATTTCAGACAGAACATAAATGCTTCACAGCTCCAGGGTCCCAGGTTCGATTCCGGCTTGGGTCACTGTCTGTGCGGAGTCTGCTCGTCCCTCCCCGTGTGAGCGTGGGTTTCTTCCGGGTGCTCCGGTTCCCTCCCACAGTCCAAAGATGTGCGGGTTAGGTGGATTGGCCATGCTAAATTGTCCGTAGTGTCCTTAAAAGTAAGGTTAAGAGGGGGTAGGGGGGGTTGTTGGGTTACGGGTATAGGGTGGATACGTGGGGTTCAGTCGGGTGATCATTGATCGGCAAAACATCGAGGGCCGAAGGGCCTGTTCTGTGCTGTACTGTTCTATGTTCTATGTAAAGTTCAAGATGCGGGAGAGCAATTTTAAATGTTAGTCTTCGGAAGTAAAACTGGAAACATAGATGGTGTCACAGGGAACCATTTTGCAAATAGTGACCATAATACAATCACATTTAGCATGATAATAGAAAAGGCAGATATAGAAAAAGAGTAACAATTTGAAAGTGGGATAAGACAACTTTTGTATAGCTGAGAGAGAGGAGCTGGTGCGAGTGGATTGTATACAGCTATTGGAATGAATGCCTTTGTCAAAGCAGTGGGAGGCATTCAATGGTGAGATTCTACAGGCACAGTGTAGACATGTCCCCACAAAGATAAAGAAAATGGGTGGTATTGCCATTAGGTGGAGGCAAACAGATTAACTGAAACGTGAAGAAACGGGAAGATAATGACACGGGTTGAGGAAATGAGAGAACTTAGCAAGCATGACCACAGGACTTTGAAGTTGGCAGGGAAAGTGGATCAGACGGTCAAGAAAGCCCATGAAATGGTGGCCTTGCTTGGGCGAGATATTGAATACAAGAGCAGAGATGTAACGAGGGAAGTGTAGAAAAAGCTGGCTAGGTCACAGCTGGAGAATGTGTACAATTCCGGTTACCACATTACAGGAGGGACATCATTGCCATGGAGACAGTGTGGAGGAGATTTCCAAGAATGTTGCCAAAGCTTGGAAATTGAAGCTATGAGGAGAATTTGGATAGGCTAGGGTTGATTTCAGGTGGGGTGACTCAATTGAGGTGAACAAATTGTGGGTGGCCAAGCGAGTGTAGACAGGAAAGAGTTCATTCCCATCGCTGAGGGATGAACTACAATGGAGCACAGATTTAAGGTGATTGATAGAAGGGTTGCTGGGAAAAGATGAAAAAACCTTTCAGCCAGAGGGTGAAATCCGCTGCCTAAGTCGGTGGTTGATGATGAACCGCCCAACGTATTTCAAAGGTGCCTGGAACTGAATCTGAACCGCCAGATAACAGACCAGGTGCTCGAACATAGAACATAGAACATAGAACACTACAGCGCAGTACGGGCCCTTCGGCCCTCGATGTTGCGCCGACCTGTGAAACCATCTGAAGCCTATCTGACCTACACTATTCCATTTTCATCCATATGTCTATCCAGTGACCACTTAAATGCCCTTAAAGTTGGCGAGTCTACTACTGTTGCAGGCAGGGCGTTCCACACCCCTACTACTCTCTGAGTAAAGAAACTGCCTCTGACATCTGTCCTATATCTCTCACCCCTCAATTTAAAGCTATGTCCCCTCGTGTTGGTCATCACCATCCGAGGAAAGACTCTCACTGTCCACCCTATCTAACCCTCTGACTATCTTATATGTCTCTATTAAGTCACCTCTCAGCCTTCTCCTCTCTAACGAAAACAACCTCAATTCCCTGAGCCTTTCCTCGTAAGACCTTCCCTCCATACCAGGCAACATCCTAGTAAATCTCCTCTGAACCCTTTCCAAAGCTTCCACATCCTTCCTATAATGTGGTGACCAGAACTGCACGCAGTACTCCAGGTGTGGCCGCACCAGAGTTATGTACAGCTGCAGCATGACCCTGTGGTTCCGAAACTCAATCCCCCTGCTTACAAAGGCTAGCACACCATATGCCTTCTTAACAGCCCTATTAACCTGGGTGGCAACTTTCAGGGATTTATGTACCTGGATGCCGAGATCTCTCTGTTCATCTACACTACCAAGAATCTTGCCATTAGCCCAGTACTCTGCATTCCTGTTACTCCTTCCAAAGTGAACCACCTCACACTTTTCCGCATTAAACTCCATCTGCCACCTCTCAGCCCAGCTCTGCAGCTTATCTATGTCCCTCTGTATCCTATAACATCCTTCAGCACTATCCACAACTCCACCGACCTTCGTGTCATCTGCAAATTTACTAACCCATCCTTCTACACCCTCTTCCAGGTCATTTATAAAAATGACAAACAGCAGTGGCCCCAAAACAGATCCTTGCGGTACACCACTAGTAACTGAACTCCAGGATGAACATTTGCCATCAACCACCACCCTCTGTCTTCTTTCAGCTAGCCAATTACTGATTCAAACCGCTAAATCACCTTCAATTCCATACTTCCTTATTTTCTGCAATAGCCTACCGTGGGGAACCTTATCAAACGCCTTACTGAAATCCATATACACCACATCAACAGCTTTACCCTGATCCACCTGTTTGGTCACCTTCTCAAAAAACTCAATAAGGTTTGGAAGTGTGAGTAAAATGATCAATGAGTTTCTCTTTAGTTTTCGATGAGTGTGGATATGATGGGCTGAATGGCCTCCTTCTGAAGCCTGGCATTTCTATGGTTCTGTGGTACAGTGATAGCATTGAGTACCAGAAACAACATCACACAATCATCAAATTGCTACAGCGCAGAAGGAGGCAATTCGGCCCATCGATTCTGTATCCCCACAACCCCACCTAACCTATGGACACTGAGAGGCAATTTAACATGTCCCATCCACCTAACCTGCATATCTGTGGAGTGTGGGGGGAAACCGGAGCACCCGGAGATAATCCACACAGACACGGGGAGAATGTACAGAAGGCACACAGCCAAGGCTGGAATGGAACCTGGGTCCCAGGCACTGTGAGGGAGCAGAGCTAACCACTGTGCCGACTGCAGAATCTCAGCAAGATTCTGTGGACAGCCCTTTCTAAGGCAGAGAACAACATTCCTGGACAGGCAATGGCTGCAGAAACATGGAGCATTAGTATCTTCCATTTACGCTCAATGATGCAGACTTGGAAATGTATCTCTGTTCCTTCACTGTCACTGGGTCAAATCCTGGACATCTGCTCTAACTGCACTGAGGCTGTACCTACACCAGTTGGACTGCAGTAGTTCAAGTAACCAAGTGATGCTCACTCACATCCCAAGAAGAATTGTTTCAAAGTTTAGAATGGAAATCAGAGAGAAACAGATACGCAGACGGACAAATCAGAATCACAGACACACAGGGATAGACAAAGGGAGGGAATCACTGATTTCTCTACATTTCTCCGTGGGATTTGAGTGTTGCTGACAAGACCAGCAGTTCCCCATCCCTAATTGCCCCTGAGAAGGTGATGGGGAGCTGCTTTCTTGAAAGTTGCAGTGTGTCTGGTGTGGCTAAGTCAGCAGGGCAGTTGGACAGGAGTTTCAGGATGGGACTCAGTGCCATTGAATACAGGGTGATACAGTTTCAGTGGTGTGTGTCCCCGAATGGAACTTGCAGATGGTCACCTGAGACTTCAGCCCTTGTCCCTCTTGGTGGTCGGGTTTGTCTGATTGGGTGATGCTATTCATCGAGTTTGACGTGTGGATTCACTGCAAACTGTACAGAGATTGAAAATTTTGTGTATGATGGACAGGGACAGATTTTGTGAATTGCAGATCATGCGGCCTGATTTGTCTGAGATGCACATTGGGCCCTCAGAGAATGATTACATATATGCGTCATTTTCAACGATGACGTTGTTAAGTCTCTCACAAAAATTGGTAGCACAGTCATTAGCACTGCTGCCTCATAGCGCCATGGGGCCAGGGTATAATTCCAGCTTCGGGTCACTGCCTACACAGCGTTTCTACTTTCGCCCTGTGTCTGCCTGGTTTTCCTCCGGGTTCTGCATTTTCCTCCCACAGTACAAAGATGTATGTGTTAGGTTGATAGGTCATGCCGAATTGCTCCTTAGTGACCAGCAATTTGCAGAGTAGGTGATAGGGGTACAGCGATAGTGTGCTGTGGATGTGGAAGTGGAGATAGGTCAATTGCTCATTCAAAGGGTAGGTGTAGATTCAATGGGCCGAAGATTATGGACAGTGTGCAGGAATGTGGGATGAGAAAGGGCATCTGGTTTTCCTCGGGCTGCTATAGACATGATGGGCCAAATGGCCTCCTTCTGAGCTGTAACCTTTCTATGATTCTATGTTGTTAATCCCTGCAGTGCAAAAGGAGGCCATTCGGTCCATACCGTCAGCACTGACCCTCAGAAAGAGCACCCCACTTCGGCCAAATTCCCTGCCCTGACCAGGAACCTCGCCGACAGTTTTGAACACTGATGGGCAACTTAGTACGGCCAATCGCCGAACCTGCACATCTTTTGACTCTATGGAAACCGGAGCACCCGGAGGAAACCCACACAGACACGGGAAGAATATACAAACTCCACACAGTCAACCAAGGTCAGAATAGAACGCATGACCTTTGCACTGTGTGGCAGCAGTGCTAACCACTGAGAACATTTCACTGAGAAGAACTCAGAATATTTCAGACAGAACATAGAACATAGAACATAGAACAGTACAGCACAGAACAGGCCCTTCGGCCCTCAATGTTGCGCCGAGCAATGATCACCCTACTCAAACCCACATATCCACCCTAGACCCTTAACCCAACAACCCCCCCCCCCCCCTTTGCCTTACTTTTTAGGACACTACTGACAATTTATCATGGCCAATCCACCTAACCCACACATCTTTGGACTGTGGGAGGAAACAGGAGCACCCGGAGGAAACCCACGCAGACATGGAGAGGACGTGCAGACTCCGCACAGACAGTGACCCAGCCAGGAACTGAACCTGGGACCCTGAAGCATGGTAGCATGGTGGTTAGCATAAATGCTTCACAGCTCCAGGGTCCCAGGTTCGATTCCCGGCTGGGTCACTGTCTGTGCGGAGTCTGCACGTCCTCCCCGTGTGTGCGTGGGTTTCCTCCGGGTGCTCCGGTTCCTCCCACAGTCCAAAGATGTGCGGGTTAGGTGGATTGGCCAGGCTAAATTGCCCGTTGTGTCATTAAAAGTAAGGTTAAGGGGGTAGGGGGGGTTGTTGGGTTACGGGTATAGGGTGGATACGTGGGGTTCAGTCGGGTGATCATTGCTCGGCACAACATCGAGGGCCGAAGGGCCTGTTCTGTGCTGTACTGTTCTATGTTCTATGTCAAGTCCAAGAAGAGGGAGAGCAATTTTAAATGTTAGTCTTCGGAAGTGAAACTGGAAACATAGATGATGTCACAGGGAACCATTTTGCAAATATTGACAATAATACAATCACATTTAGCATCATAATGGAAACGGCAGATATAGAAAAAGAGTAACAATTTGAAAGTGGGATAAGACAACTTTTGTATAGCTGAGAGTGTGGAGCTGGTGCGAGTGGATTGTATACAGCTATTGGAAGGAAAGGCTTTGTCAAAGCAGTGGGAGGCATTCAATGGTGAGATTCTACGGGCACAGTGCAGACATGTCCCCACAAAGATAAAGAAAATGGGTGGTATTGCCAGTTGGTGGAGGCAAACAGATTAACTGAAACATGAAGAACCAGAAGATAATGACACGAGTTGTGGAAATGAGAGAACTTGGCAAGCATGTCCACAGGAGTGTGAAGTTGGCAGGGAAAGTGGATAAGACAGTCAAGAAAGCCCATGAAATGGTGGCCTTGCTTGGGCGAGATATTGAATACAAGAGCAGAGATGTAACGAGGGAAGTGTAGAAAAAGCTGGCTAGACCACAGCTGGAGAATGTGTACAATTCCGGTTACCACATTACAGGAGGGACATCATTGCCATGGAGACAGTGTGGAGGAGATTTCCAAGAATGTTGCAAAAGCTTGGAAATTGAAGCTATGAGGAGAATTTGGATAGGCTAGGGTTGATTTCAGGTGGGGTGACTCAATTGAGGTGAACAAATTGTGATTGGCCAAGCGAGTGTAGACAGGAAAGAGTTAATTCCCATCGCTGAGGGATGAACTACAATGGAGCACAGATTTAAGGTGATTGATAGAAGGGTTGCTGGGAAAAGATGAAAAAACCTTTCAGCCAGAGGGTGAAATCCGCTGCCTAAGTCGGTGGTTGATGATGAACCGCGCAACGTATTTCAAAGGTGCCTGGAACTGAATCTGAACCGCCAGATAACAGACCAGGTGCTGGAAATGGGAGTAAAATGAACAATGAGTTTCTATTTAGTTTTCGATGAGTGTGGATATGATGGGCTGAATGGCCTCCTTCTGAAGCCTGGCATTTCTATGGTTCTGTGATGCAGTGATAGCATTGAGTACCAGAAACAACATCACACAATCATCAAATTGCTACAGCGCAGAAGGAGGCAATTCGGCCCATCGATTCTGTATCCCCACACCCCACCTAACCTATGGACACTGAGAGGCAATTTAACATGTCCCATCCACCTAACCTGCATATCTGTGGAGTGTGGGGGGAAACCGGAGCACCCGGAGATAATCCACACAGACACGGGGAGAATGTACAGAATCCACACAGCCAAGGCTGGAATGGAACCTGGGTCCCAGGCACTGTGAGGGAGCAGAGCTAACCACTGTGCCAACTGCAGAATCTCAGCAAGATTCTGTGGACAGCCCTTTCTAAGGCAGAGAACAACATTCCTGGGCAGGCAATGGCTGCAGAAACATGGAGCATTAGTATCTTCCATTTACGCTCAATGATGCAGACTTGGAAATGTATCACTGTTCCTTCACTGTCACTGGGTCAAATCCTGGACATCTGCTCTAACTGCACTGAGGCTGTACCTACACCAGTTGGACTGCAGTAGTTCAAGTAACCAAGTGATGCTCACTCACATCCCAAGAAGAATTGTTTCAAAGTTTAGAATGGAAATGAGAGGGAAACAGATACGCAGACGGACAAATCAGAATCACAGACACACAGGGATAGACAAAGGGAGGGAATCACTGATTTCTCTACATTTCTCCGTGGGATTTGAGTGTTGCTGACAAGACCAGCAGTTCCCCATCCCTAATTACCCCTGAGAAGGTGATGGGGAGCTGCTTTCTTGAAGGTTGCAGTGTGTCTGGTGTGGCTAAGTCAGCAGGGCAGTTGGACAGGAGTTTCAGGATGGGACTCAGTGCCATTGAATACAGGGTGATACAGTTTCAGTGGTGTGTGCCCCCGAATGGAACTTGCAGATGGTCACCTGAGACTTCAGCCCTTGTCCCTCTTGGTGGTCGGGTCTGTCTGATTGGGTGATGCTATTCATCGAAGTTTGACGTGTGGATTCACTGCAAACTGTACAGAGATTGAAAATTTTGTGTATGATGGACAGGGACAGATTTTGTGAATTGCAGATCATGCGGCCTGATTTGTCTGAGATGCACATTGGGCCCTCAGAGAATGATTACATATATGCGTCATTTTCAATGATGGCGTTGTTAAGTCTCTGACTGGATTGGTAGCACAGTCATTAGCACTGCTACCTCATAGCGCCATGGGGCCAGGGTATAATTCCAGCTTCGGGTCACTGCCTACACAGCGTTTCTACTTTCGCCCTGTGTCTGCGTGGTTTTTCTGAGGGTTCTGCGTTTTCCTCCCACAGTACAAAGATGTATGTGTTAGGTTGATAGGTCATGCCGAATTGCTCCTTAGTGACCAGCAATTTGCAGAGTAGGTGATACGGGTACAGCGATAGTGTGCTGTGGATGTGGAAGTGGAGATAGGTCAATTGCTCATTCAAAGGGTAGGTGTAGATTCAATGGGCCGAAGGTTATGGACAGTGTGCAGGAATGTGGGATGAGAAAGGGCATCTGGTTTTCCTCGGGCTGCTATAGACATGATGGGCCAAATGGCCTCATTTTGAGCTGTAACCTTTCTATGATTCTATGATGTTAATCCCTGCAGTGCAAATGGAGGCCATTCGGTCCATACCGTCAGCACTGACCCTCAGAAAGAGCACCCCACTTCGGCTAAATTCCCTGTCCTGACCAGGAACCTCGCCGACAGTTTTGAACACTTAGTACGGCCAATCGCCGAACCTGCACATCTTTTGACTGGAAGGAAACCGGAGCATCCGGAGCACCCGGAAACCCACACAGACACGAGAAGAATGTACAGACTCCACACAGTCAACCAAGGTCGGAATAGAACGCATGACCTTGGCACTGTGAGGCAGCAGTGCTAACCACTGAGAACATTTCACTGAGAAGCACTGAGAAGATTTCAGACAGAACATAAATGCTTCACAGCTCCAGGTTCCCAGGTTCAATTCCCGGCTGGGTCACTGTCTGTGCGGAGTCTGCACGTCCCTCCCCGTGTGTGCGTGGGTTTCTTCCGGGTGCTCCGGTTTCCTCCCACAGTCCAAAGATGTGCGGGTTAGGTGGATTGGCCATGCTAAATTGTCCGTAGTGTCCTTAAAAGTAAGGTTAAGAGGGGGGGGGGGGATTGTTGGGTTACGGGTATAGGGTGGATACGTGGGGTTGAGTAGGGTGATTATTGATCGGCAAAACATCGAGGGCCGAAGGGCCTGTTCTGTGCTGTACTGTTCTATCTTCTATGTTCTATGTCAAGTCCAAGAAGAGGGACAGCAATTTTAAATGTTAGTCTTCGGAAGTAAAACTGGAAACATAGATGGTGTCACAGGGAACCATTTTGCAAATAGTGACCATAATACAATCACATTCAGCATGATAATAGGAAAGGAAGATATAGAAAAAGAGTGACAATTTGAAAGTGGGATAAGATAACTTTTGTATAGCTGAGAGAGAGGAGCTGGTGCGAGTGGATTGTATACAGCTATTGGAAGGAAAGCCTTTGTCAAAGCAGTGGGAGGCATTCAATGGTGAGATTCTACGGGCACAGTGCAGACATGTCCCCACAAAGATAAAGAAAACGGGTGGTATTGGCAGTTGGTGGAGGCAAACAGATTAACTGAAACGTGAAGAAACGGGAAGATAATGACACGAGTTGAGGAAATGAGAGAAATTGGCAAGCATGTCCACTGGACTTTGAAGTTGGCAGGGAAAGTGGATCAGACGGTCAAGAAAGCCCATGAAATGGTGGCCTTGCTTGGGCGAGATATTGAATACAAGAGCAGAGATGTAACGAGGGAAGTGTAGAAAAAGCTGGCTAGGTCACAGCTGGAGAATGTGTACAATTCCGGTTACCACATTACAGGAGGGACATCATTGCCATGGAGACAGTGTGGAGGAGATTTCCAAGAATGTTGCCAAAGCTTGGAAATTGAAGCTATGAGGAGAATTTGGATAGGCTAGGGTTGATTTCAGGTGGGGTGACTCAATTGAGGTGAACAAATTGTGGGTGGCCAAGCGAGTGTGGACAGGAAAGAGTTAATTCCCATCGCTGAGGGCTGAACTACAATGGAGCACAGATTTAAGGTGATTGATAGAAGGGTTGCTGGGAAAAGATGAAAAAGCCTTTCAGCCAGAGGGTGAAATCCGCTGCCTAAGTCGGTGGTTGATGATGAACCGCGCAACGTATTTCAAAGGTGCCTGGAACTGAATCTGAACCGCCAGATAACAGACCAGGTGCTGGAAATGGGAGTAAAATGAACAATGAGTTTCTTTTTAGTTTTCGATGAGTGTGGATATGATGGGCTGAATGGCCTCCTTCTGAAGCCTGGCATTTCTATGGTTCTGTGGTACAGTGATAGCATTGAGTACCAGAAACAACATCACACAATCATCAAATTGCTACAGCGCAGAAGGAGGCAATTCGGCCCATCGATTCTGTATCCCCACAACCCCACCTAACCTATGGACACTGAGAGGCAATTTAACATGTCCCATCCACCTAACCTGCATATCTGTGGAGTGTGGGGGGAAACCGGAGCACCCGGAGATAATCCACACAGACACGGGGAGAATGTACAGAAGGCACACAGCCAAGGCTGGAATGGAACCTGGGTCCCAGGCACTGTGAGGGAGCAGAGCTAACCACTGTGCCAACTGCAGAATCTCAGCAAGATTCTGTGGACAGCACTTTCTAAGGCAGAGAACAACATTCCTGGGCAGGCAATGGCTGCAGAAACATGGAGCATTAGTATCTTCCATTTACGCTCAATGATGCAGACTTGGAAATGTATCACTGTTCCTTCACTGTCACTGGGTCAAATCCTGGACATCTGCTCTAACTGCACTGAGGCTGGTACACTGGTACTACACCAGTGGGACTGCAGTAGTTCAAGTAACCAAGTGATGCTCACTCACATCCCAAGAAGATCTGTTTCAAAGTTTAGAATGGAAATGAGAGGGAAACAGATACGCAGACGGACAAATCAGAATCACAGACACACAGGGATAGACAAAGGGAGGGAATCACTGATTTCTCTACATTTCTCCGTGGGATTTGAGTGTTGCTGACAAGCCCAGCAGTTCCCCATCCCTAATTGCCCCTGAGAAGGTGATGGGGAGCTGCTTTCTTGAAAGTTGCAGTGTGTCTGGTGTGGCTGAGTCAGCAGGGCAGTTGGACAGGAGTTTCAGGATGGGACTCAGTGCCATTGAATACAGGGTGATACAGTTTCAGTGGTGTGTGTCCCCGAATGGAACTTGCAGATGGTCACCTGAGACTTCAGCCCTTGTCCCTCTTGGTGGTCGGGTTTGTCTGATTGGGTGATGCTATTCATCGAAGTATGACGTGTGGATTCACTGCAAACTGTACAGAGATTGAAAATGTTGTGTATGATGGACAGGGAGAGATTTTGTGAATTGCAGATCATGCGGCCTGCTTTGTCTGAGATGCACATTGGGCCCTCAGAGAATGATTACATATATGCGTCATTTTCAATGATGGCGTTGTTAAGTCTCTGACTGGATTGGTAGCACAGTCATTAGCACTGCTACCTCATAGCGCCATGGGGCCAGGGTATAATTCCAGCTTCGGGTCACTGCCTACACAGCGTTTCTACTTTCGCCCTGTGTCTGCGTGGTTTTTCTGAGGGTTCTGCGTTTTCCTCCCACAGTACAAAGATGTATGTGTTCGGTTGATAGGTCATGCCAAATTTCTCCTTAGTGACCAAGAATGTGCAGAGTAGGTGATACGGGTACAGCGATAGTGTGCTGTGGATGTGGAAGTGGAGATAGGTCAATTGCTCATTCAAAGGGTAGGTGTAGATTCAATGGGCCGAAGATTATGGACAGTGTGCAGGAATGTGGGATGAGAAAGGGCATCTGGTTTTCCTCGGGCTGCTATAGACATGATGGGCCAAATGGCCTCCTTCTGAGCTGTAAACTTTCTATGATTCTATGATGTTAATCCCTGCAGTGCAAAAGGAGGCCATTCGGTCCATACCGTCAGCACTGACCCTCAGAAAGAGCACCCCACTTCGGCTAAATTCCCTGTCCTGACCAGGAACCTCGCCGACAGTTTTGAACACTGATGGGCAACTTAGTACGGCCAATCGCCGAACCTGCACATCTTTTGACTCTATGGAAACTGGAGCACCCGGAGGAAACCCACACAGACACGGGAAGAATGTACAGACTCCACACTGTCAACCAAGGTCAGAATAGAACGCATGACCTTTGCACTGTGAGGCAGCAGTGCTAACCACTGAGAACATTTCACTGAGAAGAACTCAGAATATTTCAGACAGAACATAGAACATAGAACAGTACAGCACAGAACAGGCCCTTCGGCCCTCGATGTTGTGCCGAGCAATGATCACCCTACTCAAACACACATATCCACCCTAGACCCTTAACCCAACAACCCCCCCCCCCCTTTGCCTTACTTTTTAGGACACTACTGACAATTTATCATGGCCAATCCACCTAACCCACACATCTTTGGACTGTGGGAGGAAACCGGAGCACCCGGAGGAAACCCACGCACACATGGAGAGGACGTGCAGACTCCCCACAGACAGTGACCCAGCCAGGAAACTGAACCTGGGACCCTGGAGCTGTGAAGCATGGTAGCATGGTGGTTAGCATCAATGCTTCACAGCTCCAGGGTCCCAGGTTCGGTTCCCGGTTGGGTCACTGTCTGTGCGGAGTCTGCACGTCCTCCCCGTGTGTGCGTGGGTTTCCTCCGGGTGCTCCGGTTTCCTCCCACAGTCCAAAGATGTGCGGGTTAGGTGGATTGGCCATGCTAAATTGCCCGTAGTGTCCTTAAAAGTAAGGTTAAGCGGGAGGGGGGGTTGTTGGGTTACGGGTACAGGGTAAATACGTGGGGTTGAGTCGTGTGATCACTGATTGACACAACATCGAAGGGCCTGTTCTGTGCTGTACTGTTCTATGTTCTATGTCAAGTC
Source organism: Scyliorhinus canicula (assembly GCF_902713615.1). NCBI lineage: Eukaryota > Metazoa > Chordata > Chondrichthyes > Carcharhiniformes > Scyliorhinidae > Scyliorhinus > Scyliorhinus canicula. The sequence continues at coordinate 552,738 of NW_024055542.1, read as the reverse complement.
CAAGATGCGGGAGAGCAATTTTAAATGTTAGTCTTCGGAAGTGAAACTGGAAACATAGATGATGTCACAGGGAACCATTTTGCAAATAGTGACCATAATACAATCACATTTGGTGGGCAGCACGGTAGCATTGTGGATAGCACAATCGCTTCACAGCTCCAGGGTCCCAGGTTCGATTCCGGCATGGGTCACTGTCTGTGCGGAGTCTGCACATCCTCCCCATGTGTGCGTGGGTTTCCTCCGGGTGCTCCGGTTTCCTCCCACAGTCCAAAGATGTGCAGGTTAGGTAGATTGGCCGTGATAAATTGCCCTTAGTGTCCGAAATTGCCCTTAGTGTTGGGTGGGGTTACTGAGTTATGGGGATAGGGTGAAGGTGTTGACCTTGGGTAGGGGGTAGGGTGCTCTTTCCAAGAGCCGGTGCAGACTCGATGGGCCGAATGGCCTCCTTCTGCACTGTAAATTCTATGTAAATCTATGTATTTAGCATGATAATAGAAAAGGCAGATATGGAAAAAGAGTAACAATTTGAAAGTGACGTAAGACAACTTTTGTATAGCTGAGAGTGTGGAGCTGGTGCGAGTGGATTGTATACAGCTATTGGAAGGAAAGGTTTTGTCAAAGCAGTGGGAGGCATTCAATGGTGAGATTCTACGGGCACAATGCAGACATGTCCCCACAAAGATAAAGAAAATGGGTGGTATTGCCAGTTGGTGGAGGCAAACAAAATGACTGAACACTGAATAAACGGGAAGATAATGACACGGGTTGAGGAAATTAGAGAACTTGGCAAGCATGTCCACAGGACTTTGAAGTTGGCAGGGAAAGTGGATAAGATGGTCAAGAAAGCCCATGAAATGGTGGCATTTATTGGATGAAATATTGAATACAAGAGCAGAGATGTAAAGAGGGAACTGTAGAAAATGCTGGCTAGACCACAGCTGGGGTTTGTCTACAGTTCCGATCACCTCGTGCTATGGAGGCAGTGTGGAGGAGATTTCCAAGAATGTTGCCAAGGCTTGAAAATGGCAGCTATGAGGAGAATTTGAAATGAAATGAAAATGAAAATCACTTATTGTCACAAGTAGGCTTCAAATGAAGTTACTGTGAAAAGCCCCTAGTCGCCACATTCTGGCGCCTGTTCGGGGAGGCTGGTACGGGAATTGAACCGTGCTGCTGGCCTGCCTTGGTCTGCTTTCAAAGCCAGCTCTTTAGCCCTGTGCTAAACCAGTCCCTGTTTTGGATACGCTAGGGTTGACTTCAGATCAACAGGTGGGGTGACTCAATTGAGGTGTCCAAATTGTGGGTGGCCAAGCGAGTGTAGACAGGAAAGAGTTAATTCCCCTCGCTGAGGGATGAACTACAATGGAGCACAGATTTAAGGTGATTGATAGAAGTGTTGCTGGGAAAAGATGAAAAAACCTTTCAGCCAGTGGGTGAAATCCGCTGCCTAAGTCGGTGGTTGATGATGAACCGCGCAACGTATTTCAAAGGTGCCTGGAACTGAATCTGAACCGCCAGATAACAGACCAGGTGCTGGAAATGGGAGTAAAATGAACAATGAGTTTCTATTTAGTTTTCGATGAGTCTGGATATGATGGGCTGAATGGCCTCCTTCTGAAGCCTGGCATTTCTATGGTTCTGTGATGCAGTGATAGCATTGAGTACCAGAAACAACATCACACAATCATCAAATTGCGACAGCGCAGAAGGAGGCAATTCGGCCCATCGATTCTGTATCCCCACAACCCCACCTAACCTATGGACACTGAGGGGCAATTTAACATGTCCCATCCACCTAACCTGCATATCTGTGGAGTGTGGGGGGAAACCGGAGCACCCGGAGATAATCCACACAGACACGGGGAGAATGTACAGAAGGCACACAGCCAAGGCTGGAATGGAACCTGGGTCCCAGGCACTGTGAGGGAGCAGAGCTAACCACTGTGCCAACTGCAGAATCTCAGCAAGCATCTGTGGACAGCCCTTTCTAAGGCAGAGATCATCATTCCTGGACAGGCAATGGCTGCAGAAACATGGAGCATTAGTTTCTTCCATTTACGCTCAATGATGCAGACTTGGAAATGTATCACTGTTCCTTCACTGTCACTGGGTCAAATCCTGGACATCTGCTCTAACTGCACTGAGGCTGTACCTACACCAGTTGGACTGCAGTAGTTCAAGTAACCAAGTGATGCTCACTCACATCCCAAGAAGAATTGTTTCAAAGTTTAGAATGGAAACGAGAGGGAAACAGATACGCAGACGGACACATCAGAATCACAGACACACAGGGATAGATAAAGGGAGGGAATCACTGATTTCTCTACATTTCTTCGTTGGATTTGAGTGTTGCTGAGAAGACCAGCAGTTCCCCATCCCTAATTGCCCCTGAGAAGGTGATGGGGAGCTGCTTTCTTGAAGGTTGCAGCCTGTCTGGTGTGGCTAAGTCAGCAGGGCAGTTGGACAGGAGTTTCAGGATGGGACTCAGTGCCATTGAATACAGGGTGATACAGTTTCTGTGGTGTGTGCCCCCGAATGGAACTTGCAGATGGTCACCTGAGACTTCAGCCCTTGTCCCTCTTGGTGGTCGGGTTTGTCTGATTGGGTGATGCTGTTCATCGACGTTTGACGTGTGGATTCACTGCAAACTGTACAGCGATTGAAAATTTTGAGCACTGAGGAACAGGGACAAATTTTATGAATTGCAGATCATGAGGCCTGATTTGTCTGAGATGCACATGGGCCCTCAAAGAGAGATTAAACACATTCGTCAAAAAACAACGATGACGTTGTTAAGTCCCTCACAAAAATTGGTAGCACAGTATTTAGCACTGCTGCCTCACAGCGCCAGGGGCCAGGGTTTAATTCTAGCTTCGGGTCACTGCCTACACAGCGTTTCTACTTTCGCCCTGTGTCTGCGTGGTTTTCCTCAGGGTTCTGCGCTTCCCTCCCACAGTATAAAGATGTATGTGTTAGGTTGATAGGTCATGCCGAATTGCTCCTTCGTGACCAGCAATTTGCAGAGTAGGTGATACGGGTACAGCGATAGTGTGCTTTGGACGTTAAAGAGGAGATAGGTCAATTGCTCATTCGAAGGGTAGGTGTAGATTCAATGGGCCGAAGGATATGGACAGTGTGCAGGAATGTGGGATGAGAAAGGGCATCTGGGTATCATCGGTCTGCTATAGACATGATGGGCCAAATGGCCTCCTTCTGAGCTGTAACTTTTCTATGTTTCTATGATGTTAATCCCTGCAGTGCAAAAGGAGGCCATTCGGTCCATACCGTCAGCACTGACCCTCAGAAAGACCACCCCACTTCGGCCAAATTCCCTGCCCTGACCAGGAACCTCTCCGACAGTTTTGAACACTGATGGGCAACTTAGTACGGCCAATCGCCGAACCTGCACATCTTTTGACTGGAAGGAAACCGGAGAACCGGAGCAGCCGCAGGAAACCCACGCAGACACGGGAAGAATATACAAACTCCACACAGTCAACCAAGGTCGGAATAGAACGCATGACCTTGGCGCTGTGTAGCACAGTGCTAACCACTGAGAACATTTTACTGAGAAGCACTGAGAACATTTCAGACGGAAAATAACAAGTCCGAGATGAGGGAGAGCAATTTTAAATTTTAGTCTTCGGAAGTGAAACTGGAGACATGGATGAAGTATTGGGGAAACATTTTGGAAATAGTGACCATAATACAATTAGAATTAGCATCATAATGGAGACGGCAGATCCAGAAAACGATTAACAATTCTAAACGGGCTTAAGACAACTTTTCCATAGCTGAGAGAGAGAAGCTGGTGCGAGTGGATTGTATACAGCTACTGGAAGGAAAAGCTTTGTCAAAGCAGTGGGAGGCATTCAATGGTGAGATTCTACGGGCACAGTGCAGACATGTCCCCACAAAGATAAAGTAAATGGGTGGTATTGTCAGTTAGGTGGAGGCAAACAGATTGATTGAAACCTGAATAAACAATAAGATAATGACACGAGTTGAGGAAATTAGAGAACTTGGCAAGCATGTCCACAGGACTTTGAAGTTGGCAGGGAAAGTTGATAAGATAATCAAGAAAACTCATGAAATGGTGGCCTTTATTGGATGAAATATTGAATACAAGAGCAGAGATGTAAAGAGGGAACTGTATAAAACGCTGGCTAGACCACAGCTGGGGTTTGTCTACAGTTCCGATCACCTCCTGCTATGGAGACAGTGTGGAGGAGATTTCCAAGAATGTTGCCAAGGCTTGAAAATGGCAGCTATGAGGAGAATTTGGATAGGCTAGGGTTGATTTCAGACAAACAAGTGGGGTGACTCAATTGAGGTGAACAAATTGTGGGTGGCCAAGCGAGTGTAGACAGGAAAGAGTTAATTCCCATCGCTGAGGGATGAACTACAATGGAGCACAGATTTAAGGTGATTGATAGAAGTGTTGCTGGGAAAAGATGAAAAAACCTTTCAGCCAGTGGGTGAAATCCGCTGCCTAAGTCGGTGGTTGATGATGAACCGCCCAACGTATTTCAAAGGTGCCTGGAACTGAATCTGAACCGCCAGATAACAGACCAGGTGCTGGAAATGGGAGTCAAATGAACAATGAGTTTCTTTTTAGTTTTCGATGAGTGTGGATATGATGGGCTGAATGGCCTCCTTCTGAAGCCTGGCATTTCTATGGTTATGTGATGCAGTGATAGCATTGAGTACCAGAAACAACATCACACAATCATCAAATTGCTACAGCGCAGAAGGAGGCAATTCGGCCCATCGATTCTGTCCCCACATCCCCACCTAACCAATGGACACTGAGAGGCAATTTAACATGGCCCATCCACCCAACCTGCATATCTGTGGACTGTGGGGGAAACCGGAGCACCCGGAGATAATCCACACAGACACGGGGAGAATGTACAGAAGGCACACAGCCAAGGCTGGAATGGAACCTGGGTCCCAGGCACTGTGAGGGAGCAGAGCTAACCACTGTGCCAACTGCAGAATCTCAGCAAGATTCTGTGGACAGCCCTTTCTAAGGCAGAGAACAACATTTCTGGGCAGGCAATGGCTGCAGAAACATGGAGCATTAGTATCTTCCATTTACGCTCAATGATGCAGAGTTGGAAATGTATCACTGTTCCTTCACTGTCACTGGGTCAAATCCTGGACATCTGCTCTAACTGCACTGAGGCTGCACCTACACCAGTTGTAATGCAGTAGTTCAAGTAACCAAGTGATGCTCACTCACATCCCAAGAAGCTCTGTTTCAAAGTTTACAAAGAAAATGAAAGGGAAACAGATACGCAGATGAACAAATCAGAATCACAGACGCACAGGGATAGACAAAGGGAGGGAATCACTGATTTCTCTACATTTCTTCTTGGGATTTGAGTGTTGCTGACAAGACCAGCAGTTCCCCATCCCTAATTGCCCCTGAGAAGGTGATGGGGAGCTGCTTTCTTGAAGGCTGCAGTGTGTCTGGTGTGGCTAAGTCAGCAGGGCAGTTGGACAGGAGTTTCAGGATGGGACTCAGTGCCATTGAATACAGGGTGATACAGTTTCAGTGGTGTGTGTCCCCGAATGGAACTTGCAGATGGTCACCTGAGACTTCAGCCTTTGTCCCTCTTGGTGGTCGGGATTGTCTGATTGGGTGATGCTATTCATCGACGTTTGATTTGTTGATTCACTACAAACTGAGCACTGAGGGACAGGGAGAGATTTTATTAATTGCAGGTCATGCGGCCTGATTTGTCTGAGATGCTCATTGGGCCCTCAAAGAGAGATTAATCACATTCGTCAAAAAACAACGGTGACGTTGTTAAGTCTCTCACTGGATTGGCAGAACAGTATTTAGCACTGCTGCCTCACAGTGCCGGGGCCAGTGTTTAATTCCAGCTTCGGGTCACTGCCTACACAGCGTTTCTACCTTCGTCCTGTGTCTGCGTGGGTTTCCTCCGGGTTCTGCATTTTCCTCCCACAGTACAAAGATGTATGTGTTAGGTTGATAGGCCATGCAAAATTGCTCCTTAGTGACCAGCAATTTGTAGAGTAGGTGATACGGGTACAGCGATAGTGTGCTGTGGATGTGGAAGTGGAGATAGGTCAATTGCTCATTCAAAGGGTAGGTGTAGATTCAATGGGCCGAAGGTTATGGACAGTGTGCAGGAATGTGGGATGAGAAAGGGGATCTGGTTTTCCTCGGGCTGCTATTGACATGATGGGCCAAATGGCCTCATTTTGAGCTGTAACTTTTCTATGATTCTATGATGTTAATCCCTGCAGTGCAAAAGGAGGCCATTCGGTCCATACCGTCAGCACTGACCCTCAGAAAGACCACCCCACTTCGGCCAAATTCCCTGTCCTGACCAGGAACCACACCGACAGTTTTGAACACTTAGTACGGCCAATCGCCGAACCTGCACATCTTTTGACTGGAAGGAAACCGGAGCACCCGGAGGAAACCCACACTGACACGGGAAGAATGTACAGACTCCACACTGTCAACCAAGGTCAGAATAGAACGCATGACCTTTGCACTGTGAGGCAGCAGTGCTAACCACTGAGAACATTTCACTGAGAAGCACTGAGAAGATTTCAGACAGAACATAAATGCTTCACAGCTCCAGGGTCCCAGGTTCGATTCCCGGCTGGGTCACTGTCTGTGCGGAGTCTGCACGTCCTCCCCGTGTGTGCGTGGGTTTCCTCCGGGTGCTCCGGTTTCCTCCCACAGTCCAAAGATGTGTGGGTTAGGTGGATTGGCCATGCTAAATTGTCCGTAGTATCCTTAAAAGTAAGGTTAAGGGGGGGGGGGGGTTGTTGGGTTGCGGGTATGGGGTGGATACGTGGGGTTGAGTAGGGTGATCATTGCTCGGCACAACATCGAGGGCCGAAGGGCCTGTTCTGTGCTGTAGTGTTCTATGTTCTATGTCAAGTCCAAGAAGAGGGAGAGCAATTTTAAATGTTAGTCTTCGGAAGTGAAACTGGAAACATAGATGATGTCACAGGGAACCATTTTGCAAATAGTGACCATAATACAATCACATTTAGCATGATAATAGAAAAGGCAGATATAGAAAAAGAGTAACAATTTGAAAGTGGGGTAAGATAACTTTTGTATAGCTGAGAGTGTGGAGCTGGTGTGAGTGGATTGTATACAGCTATTGGAAGGAAAGCCTTTGTCAAAGCATTGGGAGGCATTCAATGAAAGTCGATTTCAATCATTTAAATGGGCAGCTGAATGAAGGGCGGACTGGGTGAAAGGATCAATAAAATGGACAACATACATTAGAGACATACTGCCCGTAAAACACATGGAAACAAATCATCATTCAAATTCTACAATCCGTCATTGCAGTGACAACCGGCCAGATAATATGTCCTATTAATAACTGGACCAAAAACAATCCAATTATTAAATGATTGTTTATTAATGTGAATAACATCCAATAGGCAATTTCCCCTGCAGGATTTTGCCTGGTAATATATCAGATGGGGTGAAATGATTTGAATAATCAATCCAATTAGTTTGTTCTGTCTGAATTTTCAGTAAATGGAGAATCAGGAAAGCAGCAGAATAAGTATTGCTGGGGTTGAAACCATTCTGCAGTGTGGGTGCTTTGAGAAGATAATGCATCCCGCCTTCCTGCAGCAACAATAACTGACAACCAAGTTGTTCTGGGAAATCCGAGGGGTTTCTCTTTATACATTTGAAGCTGGCTCACTGTGGTACCTGTTTGGAAGCATTTTACTTCATCTCTTTTCTCCAGAAACCTGTTGGACACTTCACTAACAGCGTTTTGGAGATTCAAGAATTTGTTTTGAAACCTGGTTTACTTCCCTCCTGTAAAATCAGAGTATTTTTAAAACTCCTAATTAAGCAAAGTATCATCATGACAGAATTGGATGAAAAACACAATGGGCAGCATGTGTTATACGGTCTGTCTGAGACGCCAGCGATTGGCTGGTCTGCAGGGAATTGGAAAGCCTCAGAAACAACAGTTGTTGTAAATGAGCGTCACTGACTGTACCCGCAGGGGCAGACAGCTTATCACAGTAACATAGCAGCCTTTACAACATGTAAACTGCAGCATGATCTAGAAAACAGGCTCAACGGCAGCGAGGCTCCAAGACAATTATTACATTCATAGAGAGAAATTCAACGAATATTTCAACATTCACCTGCAACAATAATCGAGTTGAGCTTCCTTCCTGCCTTTCTAGTCTGGCCACTGAATTCTCTCAATCCCAGACTGTGCTGGATTTCAGCCTCTACAGCTAACTTCAAACGTTCACACAATCCAAAAGTTTACGCCCTGATTTAGTTCAGTTCTCTAACCCAATGTCTGCACCAAATCAAACAGCCAGGTTTACCTGTCCGGCAGTCTGAACGGGAACCATCTCCTTCACCCAGCAGCAGTGTTTTTCTGGGAAACCAGCAGCTTGGAGATTCAGTCTGAACCAGGTAAGGATCCGCCCCGATTGACAAAGTGAGTTCGAGGTCCGCCCCTTAAACTGGCATTCAGATCTTGAACAGAAAACACATTTACATATCTATCAATATTTAAATAGAACAGAAAACTTTCAAAAATTAATTACATTTTGAACACAATTAACACTTTTAAAATGCGTTTTAAACAGAAATAGCGATGCAAACATTATTCCGACAGATACAGAGTTTCTTTAAAACTACAAATTCAGCAAAGGATCTGCAAAACTGATTTGTGAAAAGCACAATAGTTTGCAAATGCTCTGTCTGTGAGGACAAAGATTCGTTTTTCTTTCCTGATTTCTTTAAAACTATTAATTCAGGAAAGGATCTGCAAAACTGACTTTTGAAAAACACAATAGTTTGCAAATGTTATCCAGTCCGTCTGTGAGGGAGAGATTGAGTGGTGTCCAGGGAATTGGAAAGCGTCAGAAAGAACAGATGTTGCAAGGTAGCGTCGGTCTGTGTAACCGCAGGGGATAGACATCGGCCAGCAAAAATAAAGCTTTTCGTCATTCAAGAGCAGCCTTTACAAAATGTATAGTTTAGTACAATCAGGGAGATAGTCACAAGCACAGGGATACAATGAATACATTTATATGATAAAATCAACACATATTTCAACATTCACCTGCACCAACATTGGAGTTGATCATTCTGCATGTCCAGTCTGCTCATTCAATTCTCTCAATCTCAATCTGTATCTCAGCCGCTAGCACAATCTCCTTTCATTTCAAAGCTTCAAATAATCCAACTGTTTCTGGCCTGATTGTGTTGAGTTATCTAACCCGTTTTCTGCATCAAAATCTAACATCTGCGATTACCTGTGCGGCAGGTCTGCAGGTGAATCATCTCCTCCATCCAGCAGCAGTGTTGTTCTGGCAAACAAGCAGCTTGGAGTTTCAGTGTGAAGCAGGTATAGATCCGCCCCTATTGACACAGGGATACTCCCCTTAAACGGACATTCACAGCTTCAGCACGAAATATATTTCAATCTTCTTTCAGAACTTTGAAATAGAATGGAAAAGGTTGACAAATAAATTATATTTTGAATACGCTTAATACGTTTAACAATTGTTTAACATTGATCAAATTAACATCCAAGGGGAACACCTAACATCTGCCAAATTATGGAGGGATTCAGTGGAACATCCGACCGTAAGCGATGGGAGAAAAGTCGGCCATTCAGCCCCTCGAACTTGCTTCAAGTAGACCATGGCTAACCAGACAGTAGCCCAATTTCCATTCTGCCTAATCCCAATCACCACTGTAAATAACTTAAAAGAATCTACATTCGGGTAAAATATATTCGAAGGCCAATCTCCTCATCTCCCTCTCTCTCTCTCCTCTGGAAAGGAAAATGCAATCGATTAAAGATGCATTGGGGGAGGAAATCATTCCAAATCTTCATTGGGGGCAGCATGGTAGCATGGTGGTTAGCATAAATGCTTCACAGCTCCAGGGTCCCAGGTTCGATTCCCGGCTGGGTCACTGTCTGTGCGGAGTCTGCAAGTCCTCCCCCTGTGTGCGTGGGTTTCCTCCGGGTGCTCCGGTTTCCTCCCACAGTCCAAAGATGTGCAGGTTAGGTGGATTGGCCATGATAAATTGCCCGTAGTGTCCTGAAAAGTAAGGTAAGGGGTGGGGGGTTGTTGGGTTACGGGTATAGGGTGGATACGTGGGTTTGAGTAGGGTGATCATTGCTCGGCACAACATCGAGGGCCGAAGGGCCTCTTCTGTGCTGTACTGTTCTATTCTATTTCCAATCGCACAAGTCTCATTCTGAGATGGTGTCCCGAGTACCTGGTCGGACAGGACGTCCTGAAGAATGGCTTGGAGCGGAGACAATTTGGTTCCATTGTTTAGGAAGGGTATCACGGAGAATCAAAGTAACTTACACTCCGGTGATTCTTACTTCAGTCCTATGCAAATTATTGGAGAGAATTCCTCTGGGCATCATTTACACATGTTCGGAAGCAAGTGGACAGATAGGCGAGATGCAGCACGGTTCTGTGAAGGGGAGGGCGTGTCTCAGTAACTTGATCGAGTGTTTTAGAGGAATTGACGAAGATGATGCATGAAGGTAGGCCAGTGGACCTTTGTCTACGTGCTCTTCAGGAAGGTCTGTTACACGGTCTCTCCTGTCAGACTGGTACAGAATGTGATTTACACGGGATCAGAGGTGTGCTGGCAAGAAAGGTACAGAACTGGCTCAGTCACAGAAGACAGAGGATAGCAGCAGAAGTTTGTATTTCTGAATGGAGTGCGGTTAATAGGGTTGCTTTCACAGCGATCAATAGGTCACTGGAGGTGTGAGTGGGACACAGTGATGGGGCTGTGCTTGGGAGACAGTGAGGGGTGTGAGTGGGACACAGTGATGGGGCTGTGCTTGGGAGAAAGTGAGGGGTGTGAGTGGGAGATAGTGAGGGGAGTGAGTGGGACACAGTGATGGGGCTGTGCTTGGGAAACAGTGAGGGGTGTGAGTGGGAGATAGTGATGGGGCTGTGCTTGGGAGACAGTGAGGGGTGTGAGTGGGACACAGTGATGGGGCTGTGCTTGGGAGACATTGAGGGGTGTGAGTGGGACACAGTGATGGGGCTGTGCTTGGGAGACAGTGAGGGGTGTGAGTGGGACACAGTGAGGGGTGTGAGTGAGAGACAGTGAGGGGTGTGAGTGGGACACAGTGATGGGGCAGTGCTTGGGAGACAGTGAGGGGTGTGAGTGGGACACAGTGATGGGGCTGTGCTTGGGAGACAGTGAGGGGTGTGAGTGGGACACAGTGATGGGGCTGTGCTTGGGAGACAGTGAGGGGTGTGAGTGGGAGAGAGTGATGGGGCTGTGCTTGGGAGACAGTGAGGGGTGTGAGTGGGACACAGTGATGGGGCTGTGCTTGGGAGACAGTGAGGGGTGTGAGTGGGAAACAGTGATGGGGCTGTGCTTGGGAGACAGTGAGGGATGAGAGTGGGACACAGTGATGGGGCTGTGCTTGGGAGACAGTGAGGGGTGTGAGTGGGAGATAGTGAGGGGAGTGAGAATGGGAGACAGTGAGGGGTGTGAGTGGGACACAGTGATGGGGCTGTGCTTGAGAGACACTGAGGGGTGTGAGTGGGAGATAGTGATGGGGCTGTGCTTGGGAGACAGTGAGGGGTGTGAGTGGAACACAGTGATGGGGCTGTGCTTGGGAGACAGTGAGGGGTGTGAGTGGGACACAGTGATGGGGCTGTGCTTGGAAGACAGTGAGGGGTGTGAGTGGGACACAGTGATGGGGCTGTGCTTGGGAGACAGTGAGGGGTGTGAGTGGGAGATAGTGAGGGGATGAGAGTGGGAGACAGTGAGGGGTGTGAGTGGGACACAGTGATGGGGCTGTGCTTGGGAGACAGTGAGGGGTGTGAGTGGGACACAGTGATGGGGCTGTACTTGGGAGACAGTGAGGGATGTGAGTGGGACACAGTGATGGGGCTGTGCTTGGGAGACAGTGAGGGGTGTGAGTGGGAGATAGTGATGGGGCTGTGCTTGGGAGACAGTGAGGGGTGTGAGTGGGACACAGTGAGGGGTGTGAGTGGGAGACAGTGAGGGGTGTGAGTGGGACACAGTGATGGGGCTGTGCTTGGGAGACAGTGAGGGGTGTGAGTGGGAGATAGTGATGGGGCTGTGCTTGGGAGACAGTGAGGGGTGTGATTGGGACACAGTGATGGGGCTGTGCTTGGGAGACAGTGAGGGGTGTGAGTGGGAGATAGTGATGGGGCTGTGCTTGGGAGACGGTGAGGGGTGTGAGTTGGACACAGTGATGGGGCTGTGCTTGGGAGACAGTGAGGGGTGTGAGTGGGAGATAGTGATGGGGCTGTGCTTGGGAGACAGTGAGGGGTGTGAGTGGGACACAGTGATGGGGCTGTGCTTGGGAGACAGTGAGGGGTGACAGTGGGAGACAGTGAGGGGGCTGTGCTTGGGAGACAGTGAGGGGTGACAGTGGGAGACAGTGAGGGGGCTGTGCTTGGGAGACAGTGAGGGGTGTGAGTGGGACATAGTGATGGGGCTGTGCTTGGGAGACAGTGAGGGGTGTGAGTGGGACATAGTGATGGGGCTGTGCTTGGGAGACAGTGAGGGGTGTGAGTGGGACACAGTGATGGGGCTGTGCATGGGAGACAGTGAGGGGTGTGAGTGGGACACAGTGAGGGGTGTGAGTGGGAGACAGTGAGGGGTGTGAGTGGGACACAGTGATGGGGCTGTGCTTGGGAGACAGTGAGGGGTGTGAGTGGGACATAGTGAGGGGAGTGAGAGTGGGAGACAGTGAGGGGTGTGAGTGGGACACAGTGATGGGGCTGTGCTTGGGATAAAGTGAGGGGTGTGAGTGGGAGATAGTGAGGGGAGTGAGAATGGGAGACAGTGAGTTGTGTGAGTGGGAGATAGTGATGAGGCTGTGCTTGGGAGACAGTGAGGGGTGTGAGTGGGAGATAGTGAGGGGAGTGAGAATGGGAGACAGTGAGGGGTGTGAGTGGGACACAGTGATGGGGCTGTGCTTGGGAGACAGTGAGGGGTGTGAGTGGGACACAGTGATGGGGCTGTGCTTGGGAGACAGTGAGGGGTGTGAGTGGGAGATAGTGATGGGGCTGTGCTTGGGAGACAGTGAGGGGTGTGAGTGGGGCACAGTGATGGGGCTGTGCTTGGGAGACAGTGAGGGGTGTGAGTGGGACACAGTGATGGGGCTGTGCTTGGGAGACAGTGAGGGATGTGAGTGGGACACAGTGATGGGGCTGTGCTTGGGAGACAGTGAGGGGTGTGAGTGGGAGATAGTGATGGGGCTGTGCTTGGGAGACAGTGAGGGGTGTGAGTGGGACACAGTGATGGGGCTGTGCTTGGGAGACAGTGAGGGGTGAGAGTGGGAGACAGTGAGGGGGCTGTGCTTGGGAGACAGTGAGGGGTGTGAGTGGGAGATAGTGATGGGGCTGTGCTTGGGTGACAGTGAGGGGTGTGAGTGGGACACAGTGATGGGGCTGTGCTTGGGAGACAGTGAGGGGTGTGAGTGGGACATAGTGAGGGGAGTGAGAGTGGGAGACAGTGAGGGGTGTGAGTGGGACACAGTGATGGGGCTGTGCTTGGGAGACAGTGAGGGGTGTGAGTGGGAGATAGTGATGGGGCTGTGCTTGGGAGACAGTGAGGGGTTTGAGTGGGACACAGTGATGGGGCTGTGCCTGGGAGACAGTGAGGGGTGTGAGTGGGACACAGTGATGGGGCTGTGCTTGGGAGACAGTGAGGGGTGTGAGTGGGACACAGTGATGGGGCTGTGCTTGGGAAACAGTGAGGGGTGTGAGTGGGACACAGTGAGGGGTGTGAGTGGGACATATTGAGGGGAGTGAGAGTGGGAGACAGTGAGGGGTGTGAGTGGGACACAGTGATGGGGCTGTGCTTGGGAGACAATGAGGGGTGTGAGTGGGAGATAGTGATGGGGCTGTGCTTGGGAGACAGTGAGGGGTGTGAGTGGGACACAGTGATGGGGCTGTGCTTGGGAGACAGTGAGGGGTGAGAGTGGGACACAGTGATGGGGCTGTGCTTGGGAGACAGTGAGGGGTGTGAGTGGGAGATAGTGAGGGGAGTGAGAGTGGGAGACAGTGAGGGGTGTGAGTGGGACACAGTAATGGGGCTGTGCTTGGGAGACAGTGAGGGGTGTTAGTGGGAGATAGTGATGGGGCTGTGCTTGGGAGACAGTGAGGGGTGTGAGTGGGAACACAGTGATGGGGCTGTGCTTGGGAGACAGTGGGGTGTGAGTGGGACACAGTGATGGGGCTGTGCTTGGAAGACAGTGAGGGGTGTGAGTGGGACACAGTGATGGGGCTGTGCTTGGGAGACAGTGAGGGGTGTGAGTGGGAGATAGTGAGGGGATGAGAGTGGGAGACAGTGAGGGGTGTGAGTGGGACACAGTGATGGGGCTGTGCTTGGGAGACAGTGAGGGGTGTGAGTGGGACACAGTGATGGGGCTGTGCTTGGGAGACAGTGAGGGGTGTGAGTGGGACACAGTGATGGGGCTGTGCTTGGGAGACAGTGAGGGGTGTGAGTGGGAGTGATGGGGCTGTGCTTGGGAGACAGTGAGGGGTGTGAGTGGGACACAGTGGTGTGTGGGACACAGTGGTGTGGTGGGAGACAGTGAGGTGTGAGTGGGACACAGTGATGGGGCTGTGCTTGGGAGACAGTGAGGGGTGTGAGTGGGAGATAGTGATCGGGCTGTGCTTGGGAGACAGTGAGGGTGTGATGGGACACAGTGATGGGGCTGTGCTTGGGAGACAGTGAGGGGTGCGGGTGGGAGATAGAACATAGAACATAGAACATAGAACAGTACAGCACAGAACAGGCCCTTCGGCCCTCAATGTTGTGCCGAGCCATGATCACCCTACTCAAACCCACGTATTCACCCTATACCCGTAACCCAACAACCTCCCCCCCCCCTAACCTTACTTTTTTTTAGGACACTACGGGCAATTTAGCATGGCCAATCCACCTAAACCGCACATCTTTGGACTGTGGGAGGAAACCGGAGCACCCGGAGGAAACCCACGCACACAGGGGGAGGACGTGCAGACTCCACACAGACAGTGACCCAGCCGGGAATCGAACCTGGGACCCTGGAGCTGTGAAGCATTTATGCTAACCACCATGCTACCGTGCTGCCCTAGTGATGGGGCTGTGCTTGGGAGACGGTGAGGGGTGTGAGTGGGACACAGTGATGGGGCTGTGCTTGGGAGACAGTGAGGGGTGTGAGTGGGAGATAGTGATGGGGCTGTGCTTGGGAGACAGTGAGGGGTGTGAGTGGGACACAGTGATGGGGCTGTGCTTGGGAGACAGTGAGGGGTGTGAGTGGGAGATAGTGAGGGGATGAGAGTGGGAGACAGTGAGGGGTGTGAGTGGGACACAGTGATGGGGCTGTGCTTGGGTGACAGTGAGGGGTGTGAGTGGGACACAGTGATGGGGCTGTGCTTGGGAGACAGTGAGGGGTGTGAGTGGGACACAGTGATGGGCTGTGCTTGGGAGGACAGTGAGGGTGTGAGTGGGACACAGTGATGGGGCTGTGCTTGGAGACAGTGAGGGGGTGTGAGTGGGACACAGTGATGGGGCTGTGCTTGGGAGACAGTGAGGGGTGTGAGTGGGAGATAGTGATGGGGATGAGAGTGGGAGACAGTGAGGGGTGTGAGTGGGACACAGTGATGGGGCTGTGCTTGGGAGACAGTGAGGGGTGTGAGTGGACACAGTGATGGGGCTGTGCTTGGGAGACAGTGAGGGGTGTGAGTGGGACACAGTGATGGGGCTGTGCTTGGGAGACAGTGAGGGGTGTGAGTGGGACACAGTGATGGGGCTGTGCTTGGGAGACAGTGAGGGGTGTGAGTGGGACACAGTGATGGGGCTGTGCTTGGGAGACAGTGAGGGTGTGAGTGGGACATAGTGAGGGGATGTGAGTGGGAGACAGTGAGGGTGTGAGTGGGACACAGTGATGGGGCTGTGCTTGGGAGACAGTGAGGGGTGTGAGTGGGAGCATAGTGATGGGGCTGTGCTTGGGAGACAGTGAGGGGTGTGAGTGGGACACAGTGATGGGGCTGTGCTTGGGAGACAGTTGAGGGTGTGAGTGGGACGACTAGTGATGGGGCTGTGCTTGGGGACAGTGAGGGGTGTGAGTGGGACACAGTGATGGGGCTGTGCTTGGGAGACAGTGAGGGTGTGAGTGGGAGCACAGTGATGGGGCTGTCTTGGAGACGTGAGGGGTTGTGAGTGGGACACAGTGATGGGGCTGTGCTTGGGAGACAGTGAGGTGTGAGTGACACAGGGATGGGGCTGTGCTTGGGAGACAGTGAGGGGTGTGAGTGGGACACAGTGATGGGGCTGTGCTTGGGAGACAGTGAGGGGTGTGAGTGGGACACAGTGATGGGGATGTGCTTGGAGACAGTGAGGGGTGTGAGTGTGACACAGTGATGGGGCTGTGCTTGGGAGACAGTGAGGGGTGTGAGTGGGACATAGTGAGGGGAGTGAGAGTGGGAAGACAGTGAGGGGTGTGAGTGGGACACAGTGATGGGCTGTGCTTGGGAGACAGTGAGGGGTGTGAGTGGGACACAGTGATGGGGCTGTGCTTGGGAGACAGTGAGGGGTGTGAGTGGGAGATAGTGAGGGGAGTGAGAATGGGAGACAGTGAGGGGTGTGAGTGGGACACAGTGATGGGGCTGTGCTTGGGAGACAGTGAGGGGTTTGAGTGGGAGATAGTGAGGGGAGTGAGAATGGGAGACAGTGAGGGGTGTGAGTGGGACACAGTGATGGGGCTGTGCTTGGGAGACAGTGAGGGGTGTGAGTGGGACACAGTGATGGGGCTGTGCGTGGGTGACAGTGAGGGGGTGTGAGTGGGAGATAGTGAGGGGAGTGAGAGTGGGAGACAGTGAGTGGTGTGAGTGGGACACAGTGATGGGGCTGTGCTTGGGAGACAGTGAGGGGTGTGAGTGGGACACAGTGATGGGGCTGTGCTTGGGAGACAGTAGGGGTGTGAGTGGGACACAGTGATGGGGCTGTGCTTGGGAGACAGTGAGGGGTGTGAGTGGGACACAGTGATGGGCTGTGCTTGGGAGACAGTGAGGGGTGTGAGTGGGACACAGTGATGGGGCTGTGCTTGGGAGAGAGTGAGGGGTGTGAGTGGGACACAGTGATGGGGCTGTGCTTGGGAGACAGTGAGGGGTGTGAGTGAGGACACAGTGATGGGGCTGTGCTTGGGAGACAGTGAGGGGTGTGAGTGGGACACAGTGATGGGGCTGTGCTTGGGAGACAGTGAGGGGCTGTGAGTGGGACACAGTGATGGGGCTGTGCTTGGGAGACAGTGAGGGGCTGTGAGTGGGACACAGTGATGGGGCGGTGCTTGGTAGACAGTGAGGGGTGTGAGTGGGACACAGTGATGGGGCTGTGCTTGGGAGACAGTGAGGGGTGTGAGTGGGAGATAGTGAGGGGAGTGAGAGTGGGAGACAGTGAGGGGGCTGTGCTTGGGAGACAGTGAGGGGCTGTGAGTGGGAGATAGTGAGGGGTGTGAGTGGGACACAGTGATGGGGCTGTGCTTGGGAGACAGTGAGGGGTGTGAGTGGGAGACAGTGAGGGGAGTGAGAGTGGGAGACAGTGAGGGTGTGAGTGGGACACAGTAATGGGGCTGTGCTTGGGAGACAGTGAGGGGTGTGAGTGGGTCACAGTGATGGGGCTGTGCTTGGGAGACAGTGAGGGGTGTGAGTGGGACACAGTGATGGGGCTGGCTTGGGAGACAGTGAGGGGTGTGAGTGGGAGACAGTGATGGGGCTGTGCTTGGGAGACAGTGAGGGGTGTGAGTGGGAGATGGTGAGGGGAGTGAGAGTGGGGACAGTGAGGGGTGTGAGTGGGACATAGTGATGGGGCTGTGCTTGGGAGACAGTGG
>NW_024055542.1:468060-534741 GCF_902713615.1 Scyliorhinus canicula | reverse complement strand
GATTTGAGTGTCTTTCCCTGTACAGATTTGAGTGTCTTACCCAGTAGATTTGAGTGTGTCTTTCCCCAGTAGAGAGCTGAGTGTGTCTTTCCCCTGTACAGATTTGAGTGTCTTTCCCCTGTACAGATTTGAGTGTCTTTACCCTGTACAGATTTGAGTGTGTCTTTCCCCAGTAGAGAGCTGAGTGTGTCTTTCCCCTGTACAGATTTGAGTGTCTTTACCCTGTACAGATTTGAGTGTGTCTTTACCCTGTACAGATTTGAATGAGGTTTCCCCAGTAGAGCTGAGTTTGTCTTTCCCCAGTAGAGAGCTGAGTGTGTCTTTCCCCTGTACAGATTTGAGTGTCTTTCCCCTGTACAGATTTGAGTGTCTTTCCCCTGTACAGATTTGAGTGTGTGTTTCCCCTGTACAGATTTGAGTGTGTCTTTCCCCAGTAGAGAGCTGAGTGTGTCTTTCCCCTGTACAGATTTGAGTGCCTTTCCCCTGTACAGATTTGAGTGTCTTTACCCTGTACAGATTTGAGTGTGTCTTTCCCCTGTACAGATTTGAGTGTGTCTTTACCCTGTACAGATTTGAGTGTGTCTTTACCCTGTACAGATTTGAGTGTGTCTTTCCCCTGTACAGATTTGAGTGTGTCTTTCCCCTGTACAGATTTGAGTGTCGCTTTCCCCAGTACATAGAACATATAACACTACAGCGCAGTACGGGCCCTTCGGCCCTCGATGTTGCACCGACCTGTGAAACCATCTGAAGCTATCTGACCTTCACTATTCCATTTTCATCCATATGTCTATCCAGTGACCACTTAAATGCCCTTAAAGTTGGCGAGTCTACTACTGTTGCAGGCAGGGCATTCCAGACCCCTACTACGCTCTGAGTAAAGAAACTGCCTCTGACATCTGTCCTATATCTATCACCCCTCAATTTAAAGCTATGTCTCCTCGTGTTGGTCATCACCATCCGAGGAAAACGACTCTCACTGTCCACCCTATCCAACACTCTGACTATCTTATATGTCTCTATTAAGTCACCTCTCAGCCTTCTCCTCTCTAACGAAAACAACCTCAAGTCCCTGAGCCTTTCCTCGTAAGACCTTCCCTCCATACCAGGCAACATCCTAGTAAATCTCCTCTGAACCCTTTCCAAAGCTTCCACATCCTTCCTATAATGTGGTGACCAGAACTGCACGCAGTACTCCAGGTGCGGCCGCACCAGAGTTATGTACAGCTGCAGCATGACCTTGTGGCTCCGAAACTCAATCCCCCTGCTGATAAAGGCTAGCACACCATATGCCTTCTTAATAGCCCTATTAACCTGGCTGGCAACTTTCAGGGATTTATGTACCTGGATGCCGAGATCTCTCTGTTCATCTACACTACCAAGAATCTTGCCATTAGCCCAGTACTCTGCATTCCTGTTACTCCTTCCAAAGTGAACCACCTCACACTTTTCCGCATTAAACTCCATCTGCCACCTCTCAACCCAGCTCTGCAGCTTATCTATGTCCCTCTGTATCCTATAACATCCTTCAGCACTATCCACAACTCCACCGACCTTCGTGTCATCTGCAAATTTACTAACCCATCCTTCTACACCCTCTTCCAGGTCATTTATAAAAATGACAAACAGCAGTGGCCCCAAAACAGATCCTTGCGGTACACCACTAGTAACTGAACTCCAGGATGAACATTTGCCATCAACCACCACCCTCTGTCTTCTTTCAGCTAGCCAATTACTGATCCAAACCGCTAAATCACCTTCAATCCCATACTTCCTTATTTTCTGCAATAGCCTACCGTGGGGAACCTTATCAAACGCCTTACTGAAATCCATATACACCACATCAACCGCTTTACCCTCATCCACCTGTTTGGTCACCTTCTCAAAAAACTCAATAAGGTTTGTGAGGCATGACCTACCCTTCACAAAACCGTGTTGACTATCACTAATCAACTTGTTCTTTTCAAGATGATTATAAACCCTATCTCTTATAACCTTTTCCAACATTTTACCCACAACCGAAGTGAGGCTCACAGGTCTATAATTACCAGGATTTTCTCTACTCCCCTTCTTGAACAAGGGGACAACATTTGCTATCCTCCAGTCTTCCGGCACTATTCCTGTCGACAAAGACGACATAATGATCAAGGACAAAGGCTCTGCAATCTCCTTCCTGGGTTCCCAGAGAATCCTAGGATAAATCCCATCTGGCCCAGGGGACTTATCTATTTTGACATTTTCCAAAATTGATAACACCTCCTCCTTTTGAACCTCAATTCCATCTAGCCTGGTCGACTGAATCTGAGTATTCTCCTCGACAACATTGTCTTTCTCCAGTGTAAACACTGATGAAAAATATCCATTTAACGCTTCCCCTATCTCCTCTGATTCCACACACAACTTTCCACTACTATCCTTGATTGGCCCTAATTTTACTCTAGTCATTCTTTTGTTCCTGATATACCTATAGAAAGCCTTAGGGTTTTCCTTGATCCTATCCGCCAACAACATTTTGTGTCCTCTCCTTGCTCTTCTTAACTCTCCCTTTAGGTCCTTCCTGGCTAACTTGTAACTCTCAAAGTGCCCTAACTGAGCCTTCATGTCTCATCCTAACATAAGCCTTCTTCTTCCTCTTGACAAGTGCTTCAACTTCCTTAGTAAACCACGGTTCCCTTGCTCGACAACTTCCTCCCTGCCTGGCAGGTACATACTTATCAAGGACACGCAGTAGCTGTTCCTTGAAAAAGCTCCACATTTCGATTGTACCCATCCCCTGCAGTTTCCTTCCCCATCCTATACATCCTAAATCTTGCCGAATACCATCATAATTGCCTTTCCCCAAGCTATAATTCTTGCCTTGCGGTATATACCTATCCCTGCCCATTTTTTTTTTTTTTTAGAGAAATACAGCACAGAACAGGCCCTTCGGCCCACGATGTTGCGCCAAACTTTTGTCCTATGTTAATCATAGAATTTTGGACAATTTTTCATGGCCAATCCACCCAACCTGCACATCTTTGGACTGTGGGAGGAAACTGGAGTACCCGGAGGAAACCCATGCAGTCACGGGGAGGATGTGCAGACTCCACACAGACAGTGACCCAAGTCGAAATCGAACTTGGGACCCTGGAGCTGTGAAGCAATTGTGCTATCCACAATGCTACCGTGCTGCCCTTAAAAAGTTAACCTACACTCCATTATTCTACCCTAACCCAAGTACCTATCCAATAGCCGCTTGAAGGTTCCTAACTTTTCCGGTTCAACTACTACCACAGGCAGTGCATTCCATGCCCCCACTACTCTCTGGGTAAAGAACCTACCTCTGACATCCCCTCTATATCTTCCACCATTTATCTTAAATTTATGTCCCCTTGTAATGGTGTGTTCCACCCGGGGATAAAGTCTCATTGCCAAAGTAAACATAACCGAGTTATGATCACTATCACCAAAGTGTTCACCTACATCTAAATCTAACACCTGGCCGGGTTCATTACCCAGTACCAAATCCAATGTGGCCTCGCCCCTTGTTGGCCTGTCTACATACTGTGTCAGAAAACCCTCCTGCACACACTGCACAAAAACTGACCCATCTATAGTACTCGAACTATAGTATTTCCAGTCAATATTTGGAAAGTTAAAGTCCCCCATAACAACTACCCTGTTACTCTCGCTCCTGTCGAGAATCATCTTTGCAATCCTTTCCTCAATATCTCTGGAACTATTTGGAGGTCTATAGACAACTCCCAACAGGGTGACCTCTCCTCTCCTGTTACTAACCTCGGCCCATACTACCTCAGTAGACGAGTCCTCAAACGTCCTTTCTACCGCCGTAATACTTTCCTTGATTAACAATGCCACACCCCCCCCCCTCTTTTACCATCTTCTCTGTTCTTACAGAAACATCTAAATCCTGGAACCTGCAACAACCATTCCTGTCCCTGCTCTACCCATGTCTCCGAAATCGCCACAACATCGAGATCCCAGGTACCAACCCATGCTGCAAGCTCACCCACCTTATTCCGGATGCTCCTGGCGTTGATGTAGACACACTTCAAACCAGCGTCTTGCTTGCCGGTGCCCTCTTTCGAACTTTTAACCCTATCCCTGACCTCACTATTCTCAACATCCTGTACACTGGGACTACAATTTAGGTTCCCAACCCCCTGCTGAATTAGTTTAAACCCCCTTAAAGAGCACTAGCAAATCTCCCCCCCCCCCAGGATATTGGTACCCCTCTGGTTCAGGTGAAGACCATCCTGTTTGTAGAGGTCCCACCTACCCCAGAATGAGCCCCAATTATCCAGGAAACCAAAACCCTCCCTCCTGCACCATCCCTGTAGCCACGTGTTCAACTCCTCTATCTCCTTATTTCTCACTTCGCTAGCATGTGGCACGGGTAACAACCCAGAGATAACAACTCTGTTTGTTCTAGCTCTCAGCTTCCACCCTAGCTCCCTGAATTTCTGTCTCAAATCCCAATCTCACTTCCCACCTATGTCGTTGGTACCTATGTGGACCACGACTTGGGGCTGCTCCCCCGCCCCCATAAGGATCCCAAAAACACGATCATGGATAGG
Source organism: Scyliorhinus canicula (assembly GCF_902713615.1). Taxonomy (NCBI): domain Eukaryota; kingdom Metazoa; phylum Chordata; class Chondrichthyes; order Carcharhiniformes; family Scyliorhinidae; genus Scyliorhinus; species Scyliorhinus canicula. Next base: position 530,164 of record NW_024055542.1, on the reverse strand, counting down.
ACATGTTAAATTGCCTCTCAGTGTCCATAGGTTAGGTGGGATTGTGGGGACACAGAATCGATGGGCCGAATTGCCTCCTTCTGCGCTGTAGCAATTTGATGATTGTGTGATGTTGTTTCTGGTACTCAATGCTATCACTGTACCACAGAACCATAGAAATGCCAGGCTTCAGAAGGAGGCCATTCAGCCCATCATATCCACACTCATCGAAAACTAAAAAGAAACTCATTGTTCATTTTACTCCCATTTCCAGCACCTGGTCTGTTATCTGGCGGTTCAGATTCAGATCCAGGCACCTTTGAAATACGTTGCGCGGTTCATCATCAACCACCGACTTAGGCAGCGGATTTCACCCTCTGGCTGAAAGGTTTTTTCATCTTTTCCCAGCAACCCTTCTATCAATCACCTTAAATCTGTGCTCCATTGTAGTTCATCCCTCAGCGATGGGAATTAACTCTTTCCTGTCTCCGCTGTCTTGGCCACCCGCAATTTGTTCACCTCAATTGAGTCACCCCACCTGAAATCAACCCTAGCCTATCCAAATTCTCCTCATAGCTTCAATTTCCAAGCTTTGGCAACATTCTTGGAAATCTCCTCCACACTGTCTCCATGGCAATGATGTCCCTCCTGTAATGTGGTAACCGGAATTGTACACATTCTCCAGCTGTGACCTAGCCAGCTTTTTCTACACTTCCCTCGTTACATCTCTGCTCTTGTATTCAATATCTCGCCCAAGCAAGGCCACCATTTCATGGGCTTTCTTGACCGTCTGATCCACTTTCCCTGCCAACTTCAAAGTCCTGTGGTCATGTTTGCTAAGTTCTCTCATTTCCTCAACTCGTGTCATTATCTTCCCGTTTCTTCACGTTTCAGTTAATCTGTTTGCCTCCACCTAATGGCAATACCACCCGTTTTCTTTATCTTTGTGGGGACATGTCTGCACTGTGCCCGTAGAATCTCACCATTGAATGCCTCCCACTGCTTTGACAAAGGCCTTTCCTTCCAATAGCTGTATACAATCCACTCACACCAGTTCCACATTCTCTGGTATACAAAAGTTGTCTTATCCCACTTTCAAATTGTTACTCTTTTTCTATATCTTCCTTTCCTATTATCATGCTGAATGTGATTGTATTATGGTCACTATTTGCAAAATGGTTCCCTGTGACACCATCTATGTTTCCAGTTTTACTTCCGAAGACTAACATTTAAAATTGCTCTCCCTCTTCTTAGACTTGACATAGAACATAGAACATAGAACAATACAGCACAGAACAGGCCCTTCGGCCCTCGATGTTTTGCCGATCAATAATCACACGACTGAACCCCACGTATCCACCCTATACCCGTAACCCAACAATCCCCCACCCCCTCTTAACCTTACTTTTAAGGACACTACGGACAATTTAGCATGGCCAATCCACCTAACCCGCACATCTTTGGACTGTGGGAGGGAACCGGAGCACCCGGAAGAAACCCACGCACACACGGGGAGGGACGAGCAGACTCCGCACAGACAGTGACCCAAGCCGGAATCGAACCTGGGACCCTGGAGCTGTGAAGCATTTATGTTCTGTCTGAAATCTTCTCAGTGCTTCTCAGTGAAATGTTCTCAGTGGTTAGCACTGCTGCCTCACAGTGCAAAGGTCATGCGTTCTATTCTGACCTTGGTTGACAGTGTGGAGTCTGTACATTCTTCTCGTGTCTGTGTGTGTTTCCGGGTGCTCCGGTTTCCTTCCAGTCAAAAGATGTGCAGGTTCGGCGATTGGCCGTACTCAGTGTTCAAAACTGTCGGTGTGGTTCCTGGTCAGGACAGGGAATTTAGCCGAAGTGGGGTGCTCTTTCTGAGGGTCAGTGCTGACGGTATGGACCGAATGGCCTCCTTTTGCACTGCAGGGATTAACATCATAGAATCATAGAAAAGTTACAGCTCAGAAGGAGGCCATTTGGCCCCTCATGTCTATACCAGCCCGAGGATACCCAGATGCCCTTTCTCATCCCACATTCCTGCACACTGTCCATAACCTTCGGCCCATTGAATCTACACCTACCCTTTGAATGAGCAATTGACCTATCTCCACTTCCACATCCACAGAACACTATCGCTGTACCCGTATCACCTAATCTGCAAATCCCTGGTCACTAAGCATCAATTTGGCATGACCTATCAACCTAAGCTATCCATATTCGGCCTGTGGAAGGAAAACGCAGAATCCAGAGGAAAACCAGGCAGACACAGGGCGAAAGTAGAAACTCTGTGTAGGCAGTGACGCAAAGCTGGAATTATAACCTGGTCCCTGGCGTTGTGAGGTAGCAGTGCTAATGACTGTGCTCCCAATCCAGTGAGAAACGGAACAACGTGATCGTTTGTTTTTGACGCATACATGTAATCTCTCTTTGAGGGCCCATGTGCATCGCAGACAAATCAGGCCGCATGATCTGCAATTCATAAAATCTCTCCCTGCCCCTCAGTCAGTGGCATGCAGAGGTCTGGTGATGCCCGGGGCAAATCTTGATTGTATGCCCCAAAGACTCAAGTATAAGGCCTAATATACTGAGAAATATTATGAGAAAGGAAAACATTTTGAATATATAAACACAGATGAAACATGAAATAAATGCTTTATTCGATTTTAATATAAATCAATCAAATTTATTAAGTTATTTTCCCCAAATGATACCTCCTGTCACAAAACACCTGAACTACTTCACTTTTTACATCAGCTGTGAGAAATTCTTTTTCAATGCTTATTAAAGCCAGGTTGGTCAGTCGCTCCTGTGACATAGAAGACCTCAGATATGTTTTTATTAATTTCAGTTTTGAAAATGACCTTTCACAGCTTGCGACTGAAAATGCGATTGTAAGCAGTAATCTGTATGAAACACACAGCGTCGGAAAGACATCCCTCCCATACTGCAGTAAAGACTCCAGAGCATCTTTAGGATCAGGGGGAACTCTATTCCCTCCAGCTCGAAGGAGCATCACAAAATCAATAATTTCGTCATATAACTGAATTGCAACCACATCATTGTCATAATAATTTGCAAAGTCTGAACATTCCTTTTTTAATTTCTCTCTTTCTTGTTCATCTTCAATCACTACTGAATTCAAGTTCAGAAGAAAAGAAAATCGGTCACTGAGTCTTTGAAGACGGACACTGCGGTCTTCAATTTCAGTTTTTAATCTGTTCACAATCTCTACCATTACTCTATTCATTCCTTCTTGTGCCGTCAGTCCACTATCTCTTGCTGACTCTCCAGGCATTATTCTTCTTCTCCTTGTTCGTGCAATTGGTATTCCCCAATTTTCACAATATTCATTGGCTAAATCTACTGCATTGTGGATAATTTCGTCATTCTTCAAATTCAAGATAAGAATAAGTCCTCTCAGATCACAAGAAGCTTCATGGAACCCCATTTTCGGATCCTGCAAACGTTTTGAGACTTTGTCCACTGATGATAAAACGGAGTACCAAAAATTTAATAAAGCTATAAACGGGAACTGTTGAATAGAGTTCAGTAGCGATCCTGCATCAGATTTAGTTTCCCTTGAAAATTCTCCTTCCAGCAGGTGTTGAAGGCTTGCAATAACGTTGGCACACTCTTCGTGGATTACTTGCACAGCATCATGGCTGGAACTCCATCTTGTGTCACACTGTCTTTTCACAGTCCGAGTGACAAATGATTTTAACACTTCCCAACGAGAAGTAGATGAAGAAAAAAAAGTAAAAAGTTTTTCTAGAATGCCAAAAAATGTAACAACAACAGGTTGCACCTCACTTGCATGGACACAGGCCAAATTGAGGCTGTGGTTCTCGCAGTTCACAAACACAGCTTTTGGGTTAACTTCAAGAATTTTTTGTTGAACACCTCCTCTCACTCCAGCCATAACTGCTGCGTTATCATACGCTTGACCACGACAGTCATTCATGGAAATTTTGTCTTCTTCCAATTTTTCCTGAATTTTATTTACCAGGCTGACTGCATCTTTCTTGTTGACTTGAAAAAATCCCAGAAATGTCTCCTTTAGTTCTACTTTTCTGTTTTCATCAATATGAACGTAACGCAGAATTTCAGAAACCTGATCTTCATGGGCAATATCTGGAGTTGAATCCAGCATTATGCTAAAATATTTTGCGTCCTTAATTTCGGAAATTATATTTTTCTTGACAGTTTCACCAAGAAGATTGATTATTTTGTTTTGAATTCTGTTGGACAAGTAGGTGACACTTTTTGGTTTCTCTTTCCCTCTCTGCAAGTGTTTTTTCTAAGATGTCATCATATTTGGCCAAAAGTCTGATTGTTGCTAGAACGTTTCCTGTAGTTTCACTGACTGTCTCCCCTGGCTCTGATAACCCAGATATTCCTTCTCCTCGATGTCCACGATAGGCCAGATTCTGTTTTGCCAGAAAGGATATAACCTCGACAATCCGTTCAGTTATAGCTTTCCATCTTTTCTTTTCAGCAGACATTTGCTGTTGAAGTTCAGCATCTATCGTAGTTGAATGATGGAGTCGAACTACGAGGTTCAGGTATTCCCTCATGTGAGCTCTATGAGAAGGGCTTTTCTCATGGTCAAGTATTGTTGGATTTAATTTTCTGGAAGTGGAGAAACCATCTTCCTTTCCAAAGTTTGACACAGACGACAAATGCTCCTTTGAAAACAAAAAGCAGACAAAACAGTAGCATGCTTTCCGATATGGAGAGTATAACAACCATTTTCTCTCCACAATTTCTCCGTTTGTGGAAACTTTATCAAACCACTGTTTGGAAAATGATCTCCCATCCTTCTCAGCAAATGGACCACTTTTATTCTGATACCTTTCAGGGCTATGTTGTAATATTATCATCTTCAAATGATCTGGAATCGGTTTCTTCAAACAGCCAAAATCGCTTCTTTGCAAAAATATGCTAAAATCTTCTTTATTTTCGTCACATGGATCATCATCCTGACAACGAGACTGAGGAGAGAGAGTATTATGTTCTGACCGAGCTGAATCCGTATCAGAAAAATCCTTCTCTGCACCCACATCATCTTTTACTTCTCCAGGTTCTCCTACTTCTTCTTTACTTCTTTTTATCCATGCATCTAATGCCCCTCTTTGATGGGACTCTTCTTCGACTCTGGCCCTCTTTTTTTCCTGTTCTGTGCTCCACGCGGTTGTACATGAAATACTCGTAACATTTCATTTTCTATCTCAAAAACCGTAAGACGCATGAGAAAATGGGAAGAAAATGGTAAACAATAGGTCAGTTGCAGACGGATAAACCATATTTCATTTCTTTGTTCCTTTGTATCAAATTATTTCACACTGATTCTCCACTGATAATTTTGTGCAATTTATATCATAGACTTGCAAATTAGTGGTATCTGTATTCGAATATTAGCATGTTAAGGAATAAATGTCTCCTATTCCGAGATTAAATGCCATAGCAGTCCTCTGATCATCCAGGCTTCACTCTTACTACATCCCACGTAAATATTTCATTAAATATCACCAAAAAACCTATAAATAACGTAGTTGCACCCGTTCTAGAGCTATTCACTGACCTGAGTAGGTAAAAGAACTAATCTAGAGCCACAAAAAGCTGAAGAAAAGACGAGTTGTGACTCAAGGAAATGCAGGAACGAACAGCCACGTCTGCTTGTTGTTCTTGATGGTTGCACCACGTACATCATGCGCATGCGTGTGGGGGGATGGGGAGAAGCACCATTTTCTCTAGACAGAAAGGATACACCATGTTAAAGTAATAAAGGGCTAACAACTGCCTCTGCAGTGTGGTGAGCCTCCAAAAATGGATTTATCACCGCTGAAATTTGAAAATTACTATCTTATTTCCTTCTCTGGGGCAGCACGGTGGCCTAGTGGTTAGCACAACCGCCTCACGGAACTGAGGTCCCAGGTTCGATCCCGGCTCTGGGTCACTGTCCGTGTGGAGTTTGCACATTCTCCCCGTGTCTGCGTGGGTTTCACCCCCACAACCCAAAAAATGTGCAGAGTAGGTGGATTGACAACGCTAAATTGCCCCTTAATTGAAAAAAATAATTGGGGAATCTAAATTAAAAAAAAATATATATATATTTCCTTCTCTGATTGAATGCCCCCATCCAATGGATGGCCGGGGCCAATGCACCGTGTCCCCCCCCCCCCCCCCCCCTCTGCACGCCACTGTGTACAGATTTGAATGGGTCAGTTCCGTCCAGATTTGAGTGTGTCTTTTCACTGCTCAGTTCTGAATGGATCAATTCCCAGTCCAGGTTTGTGTGTGCCTTTTCCAGCCCAGTAGTGAATGGGTCAATTCCCTCTCCAGGTTTGAGCGTGCATCTTCCGTGTCCAGTTGTGAATGGATCAGTTCTCTGTCTAGATTTGAGTATGCCTTTTCCCTGTCCAGTAGTAAATGGATCAATTCCCTTTCCAGAGTTGAGTTTGTCTTTTCCCTGTACAGTTCTGAATGGGTCAGTTCCCTATCCAGAGTCAAGTGCGTCTTTATCATGTCCAGTTGTGAATGGGTCAGTTCCCTGTCCAGATTTGAATGTCTTTTCACTTTCCTGTTGTGAATGGATCAGTTCCCTCATCCAGATTTGAGTGTATCTTTCTCCTGTTCTTTTGAGGATGCATCAGTACCCTAAACAGCTTCGACTGTCGTTTACTTTTGACCAGAGAATGGTCAATGTCCTCTCCAGATTTCAGTGTTATCCCCTGTCCAGTTATGAATGGCTCTGTTCCCTGTCCAGATATGAGTGTGTCTTTTCCCTGTCCAGTTATGAATGGGTCAGTTCCCTGTCCAGATATGAGTGTGCGTTTTCCCTGTCCCATTGTGAATGGATCAGTTCCCTTTTCGATTTCAGTCTGTCTTTTCCCTCTCCTGTTATGAGAGAGTATTTGCTCTACAAAATAGTGAATGAATCGGTCTGTCCATGTTTGACGATGTCTGTCCTCTGCCCAGTAAGTGAATAATTTATTTCCTTCTCAAGAATTACGTGTGCCTTTTTGCTGTCCAGTTGTGAATGGGTCAGTTCCCTCCCCAGATTGAGTGTGTCTTTTTGATGGTCAGTTGTGAGTGGGTCAGTTCCCTGTCTCAATTTGAGTATGCCTTCCCGAGTCCAGTAAGTGGATGAGTTATTTCCTCCTCCAGATTGGAGTGTGCCTTTCCACTGTCCAGTTGTAAATGTGTCAGTTCCCGTCTAGATTTGAGTGTGTATTTTCCTGTCCAGTTGTGGATGGATCAGTACCCTAAACAGATTTGACTGTGGTTTTGGTTAGTCCAGAAAGCGAATGGGTCAATTCATGCTCTTGATTTGAGTGTTTTCCCCTGTCCAGTTCTGCATGGGTCAGTTCCCTCTCGACATTTCAGTGTGTCTCTCCACTATCCACTTCTGAGGGAGACTTTCCCCTCTCCTGTTGTGAATGGCTCAGTTCCTGTCCAGATTTGAATGTGCCTTTCCCCTGTCCAGTTGTGAATGGTTCTGTTCCACATCCAGATTTGAAAGAGTTTTTCCCAATTCTAGAAGTGAAATGGTCAGTTCCTTCTCCCACATTTTATTGTGTCTTCCCCCTGGTCAATTATGAATGGGTCATGTACAGTTGGGTCGTGTCTGTGTTCAGAATTAAGTGTGGCTATCACCTGTCCACTTGTGATCAGGTCAGATCCCTGCCCAGATTGGTGTGTGACTTTCCCCTGTCCAGTTTTTAATGGTGGGGTCCCTGCCCAGATGTGAGAGTGCCTTTACATGCCCAGATGTGAGTGGTTAGGTCCCTGTCCAGGTTTGAGTGTGCCTTTCCCCTATCCAGTTTTTAATGGTGGGGTCCCTGCCCAGATGTGAGTGGTTAGCTCTCTGTCCAGGTTTGAGTGTGCCTTTCCCCTGTGCAGTTGTGAATGGGTCAGTTCTGCTTCCAGATTTGAGTGTGTCTTTCCACTGTCCAGTTGTGGATGGGTCAGTTCCCGTTCCAGATTTGAGAGTCGTTTCACTGCCCAGTAGTAAATGGGTCAGTTCCCTACTCCAGGTTTGAGTCTGCCTTTTTCCTGTCAGTTGTGAATGAGTAGGTACCCTGTCCAGATTTGAGTATGTCTATCCTCTGTCCGGGAAGTGAATGAGTTACTTCCTCCTCCAGATTGGAGTGTGCCTTTCTACTGTCCAGTTGTGAATGAGTCAGTTCCCTGTCCAGATTGGAGTGTGTCTTTCCCCAGTCTAGTTGTGAGTGGATCAGTTCCCTGTCCAGATTGGAGTGTGTCTTTCCCCTGTCCAGTTGTGAATGAGTCAGTTCCCTGTCCAGGTTTGAGTATGTCTATCCTCTGTCCGGGAAGTGAATGAGTTACTTCCTCCTCCAGATTGGAGTGTGCCTTTCTACTGTCCAGTTGTGAATGAGTCAGTTCCCTGTCCAGAGTTGAGTGTGTCTTTCCCCTGTCCAGTTGTAAATGGGTCAATTCCCTGTCCAGATTTGAGTGTGTCTTTCCCCTGTCCAGTTGTAAATGGATCAGTTCCCTGTCCAGATTTGAGTGTGTCTTTCCCCTGGCCAGTTGTGGATGGATCAGTTCCCTGTCCAGATTTGAGTGTGCCTTTTCCCTGTCCAGATGTAAATGGGTCAGTTTCCTGTCCAGATTTGAGTGTGTCGTTCCCCTGTCCAGTTGTAAATGGGTCAGTTTCCTGTCCAGATTTGAGTGTGTCTTTCCCCTGTCCAGTTGTAAATGGGTCAATTCCCTGTCCAGATTTGAGTGTGTCTTTCCCCTGTCCAGTTGTAAATGGGTCAATTACCTGTCCAGATTTGAGTGTGTCTTTTCCCTGTCCAGATGTAAATGGGTCAATTCCCTGTCCAGATTTGGGTGTGTCTTTCCCCTGTCCAGTTGTGGATGGATCAGTTCCCTGTCAGATTTGAGTGTGTCTTTCCCCTGTCCAGTTGTGGATGGCTCAGTTTCCTGTCCAGATTTGAGTGTGTCTTTCCCCTGGCCAGTTGTGAATGGATCAGTTCCCTATCCAGATTTGAGTGTGGCTTTCCCCTGCCCAGTTGTGGATGGATCAGTTCCCTGTCCAGATTTGAGTGTGACTTTCCCCTGTCCAGTTGTGAATGAGTCAGTTCCCTGTCCAGATTGGAGTGTGTCTTTCCCCTGTCCAGTTGTGAGTGGATCAGTTCCCTGTCCAGATTTGAGTGTGTCTTTCCCCTGTCCAGATGTGAGTGGATCAGTTCCCTGTCCAGATTTGAGTGTGTCTTTCCCCTGTCCAGTTGTGAGTGGATCAGTTCCCTGTCCAGATTTGAGTGTGTCTTTCCCCTGGCCAGTTGTGGATGGATCAGTTCCCTGTCCAGATTTGAGTGTGTCTTTCCCCTGTCCAGTTGTAAATGGGTCAATTCCCTGTCCAGATTTGAGTGTGTCTTTCCCTGTCCAGTTGTGGATGGATCAATTCCCTGTCAGATTTGAGTGTGTCTTTCCCCTGTCCAGTTGTGGATGGCTCAGTTTCCTGTCCAGATTTGAGTGTGTCTTTCCCCTGGCCAGTTGTGAATGGATCAGTTCCCTATCCCGATTTGAGTGTGGCTTTCCCCTGCCCAGTTGTTGATGGATCAGTTCCCTGTCCAGATTTGAGTGTGTCTTTCCCCTGTCCAGTTGTGAATGAGTCAGTTCCCTGTCCAGATTGGAGTGTGTCTTTCCCCTGTCCAGTTGTGAGTGGATCAGTTCCCTGTCCAGATTTGAGTGTGTCTTTCCCCTGTCCAGTTGTGAGTGGATCAGTTCCCTGTCCAGATTTGAGTGTGTCTTTCCCCTGTCCAGTTGTGAGTGGATCAGTTCCCTGTCCAGATTTGAGTGTGTCTTTCCCCTGGCCAGTTGTGGATGGATCAGTTCCCTGTCCAGATTTGAGTGTGCCTTTCCCCTGTCCAGTTGTAAATGGGTCAGTTTCCTGTCCAGATTTGAGTATGTCTATCCTCTGTCCGGGAAGTGAATGAGTTACTTCCTCCTCCAGATTGGAGTGTGCCTTTCTACTGTCCAGTTGTGAATGAGTCAGTTCCCTGTCCAGAGTTGAGTGTGTCTTTCCCCTGTCCAGTTGTAAATGGGTCAATTCCCTGTCCAGATTTGAGTGTGTCTTTCCCCTGTCCAGTTGTGGATGGATCAGTTCCCTGTCCAGATTCGAGTGTGTCTTTCCCCTGGCCAGTTGTGGATGGATCAGTTCCCTGTCCAGATTTGAGTGTGCCTTTTCCCTGTCCAGATGTAAATGGGTCAGTTTCCTGTCCAGATTTGAGTGTGTCGTTCCCCTGTCCAGTTGTAAATGGGTCAGTTTCCTGTCCAGATTTGAGTGTGTCTTTCCCCTGTCCAGTTGTAAATGGGTCAATTCCCTGTCCAGATTTGAGTGTGTCTTTTCCCTGTCCAGATGTAAATGGGTCAATTCCCTGTCCAGATTTGAGTGTGTCTTTCCCCTGTCCAGTTGTGGATGGATCAGTTCCCTGTCAGATTTGAGTGTGTCTTTCCCCTGTCCAGTTGTGGATGGCTCAGTTTCCTGTCCAGATTTGAGTGTGTCTTTCCCCTGGCCAGTTGTGAATGGATCAGTTCCCTATCCAGATTTGAGTGTGGCTTTCCCCTGCCCAGTTGTGGATGGATCAGTTCCCTGTCCAGATTAGAGTGTGTCTTTCCCCTGTCCAGTTGTGAATGAGTCAGTTCCCTGTCCAGATTGGTGTGTGTCTTTCCCCTGTCCAGTTGTGAGTTGATCAGTTCCCTGTCCAGATTTGAGTGTGTCTTTCCCCTGTCCAGATGTGAGAGGATCAGTTCCCTGTCCAGATTTGAGTGTGTCTTTCCCCTGTCCAGATGTGAGTGGATCAGTTCCCTGTCCAGATTTGAGTGTGTCTTTCCCCTGTCCAGTTGTGAGTGGATCAGTTCCCTGTCCAGATTTGAGTGTGTCTTTCCCCTGGCCAGTTGTGGATGGATCAGTTCCCTGTCCAGATTTGAGTGTGTCTTTCCCCTGTCCAGTTGTAAATGGGTCAATTCCCTGTCCAGATTTGAGTGTGTCTTTCCCTGTCCAGTTGTGGATGGATCAATTCCCTGTCAGATTTGAGTGTGTCTTTCCCCTGTCCAGTTGTGGATGGCTCAGTTTCCTGTCCAGATTTGAGTGTGTCTTTCCCCTGGCCAGTTGTGAATGGATCAGTTCCCTATCCCGATTTGAGTGTGGCTTTCCCCTGCCCAGTTGTTGATGGATCAGTTCCCTGTCCAGATTTGAGTGTGTCTTTCCCCTGTCCAGTTGTGAATGAGTCAGTTCCCTGTCCAGATTTGAGTGTGTCTTTCCCCTGTCCAGTTGTGAGTGGATCAGTTCCCTGTCCAGATTTGAGTGTGTCTTTCCCCTGTCCAGTTGTGAGTGGATCAGTTCCCTGTCCAGATTTGAGTGTGTCTTTCCCCTGTCCAGTTGTGAGTGGATCAGTTCCCTGTCCAGATTTGAGTGTGTCTTTCCCCTGGCCAGTTGTGGATGGATCAGTTCCCTGTCCAGATTTGAGTGTGTCTTTCCCCTGTCCAGTTGTAAATGGGTCAGTTTCCTGTCCAGATTTGAGTATGTCTATCCTCTGTCCGGGAAGTGAATGAGTTACTTCCTCCTCCAGATTGGAGTGTGCCTTTCTACTGTCCAGTTGTGAATGAGTCAGTTCCCTGTCCAGAGTTGAGTGTGTCTTTCCCCTGTCCAGTTGTAAATGGGTCAATTCCCTGTCCAGATTTGAGTGTGTCTTTCCCCTGTCCAGTTGTGGATGGATCAGTTCCCTGTCCAGATTTGAGTGTGTCTTTCCCCTGGCCAGTTGTGGATGGATCAGTTCCCTGTCCAGATTTGAGTGTGCCTTTTCCCTGTCCAGATGTAAATGGGTCAGTTTCCTGTCCAGATTTGAGTGTGTCGTTCCCCTGTCCAGTTGTAAATGGGTCAGTTTCCTGTCCAGATTTGAGTGTGTCTTTCCCCTGTCCAGTTGTAAATGGGTCAATTCCCTGTCCAGATTTGAGTGTGTCTTTTCCCTGTCCAGATGTAAATGGGTCAATTCCCTGTCCAGATTTGAGTGTGTCTTTCCCCTGTCCAGTTGTGGATGGATCAGTTCCCTGTCAGATTTGAGTGTGTCTTTCCCCTGTCCAGTTGTGGATGGCTCAGTTTCCTGTCCAGATTTGAGTGTGTCTTTCCCCTGTCCAGTTGTGAATGGATCAGTTCCCTATCCAGATTTGAGTGTGGCTTTCCCCTGTCCAGTTGTGGATGGATCAGTTCCCTGTCCAGATTAGAGTGTGTCTTTCCCCTGTCCAGTTGTGAATGAGTCAGTTCCCTGTCCAGATTGGTGTGTGTCTTTCCCCTGTCCAGTTGTGAGTTGATCAGTTCCCTGTCCAGATTTGAGTGTGTCTTTCCCCTGTCCAGATGTGAGAGGATCAGTTCCCTGTCCAGATTTGAGTGTGTCTTTCCCCTTGTCCAGTTGTGAGTGGATCAGTTCCCTGTCCAGATTTGAGTGTGTCTTTCCCCTGGCCAGTTGTGGATGGATCAGTTCCCTGTCCAGATTTGAGTGTGTCTTTCCCCTGTCCAGTTGTAAATGGGTCAATTCCCTGTCCAGATTTGAGTGTGTCTTTCCCTGTCCAGTTGTGGATGGATCAATTCCCTGTCAGATTTGAGTGTGTCTTTCCCCTGTCCAGTTGTGGATGGCTCAGTTTCCTGTCCAGATTTGAGTGTGTCTTTCCCCTGGCCAGTTGTGAATGGATCAGTTCCCTATCCCGATTTGAGTGTGGCTTTCCCCTGCCCAGTTGTTGATGGATCAGTTCCCTGTCCAGATTTGAGTGTGTCTTTCCCCTGTCCAGTTGTGAATGAGTCAGTTCCCTGTCCAGATTGGAGTGTGTCTTTCCCCTGTCCAGTTGTGAGTGGATCAGTTCCCTGTCCAGATTTGAGTGTGTCTTTCCCCTGTCCAGTTGTGAGTGGATCAGTTCCCTGTCCAGATTTGAGTGTGTCTTTCCCCTGTCCAGTTGTGAGTGGATCAGTTCCCTGTCCAGATTTGAGTGTGTCTTTCCCCAGGCCAGTTGTGGATGGATCAGTTCCCTGTCCAGATTTGAGTGTGCCTTTCCCCTGTCCAGTTGTAAATGGGTCAGTTTCCTGTCCAGATTTGAGTGTGTCTTTCCCCTGTCCAGTTGTAAATGGGTCAATTCCCTGTCCAGATTTGAGTGTGTCTTTCCCCTGTCCAGTTGTAAATGGGTCAATTCCCTGTCCAGATTTGAGTGTGTCTTTCCCCTGTCCAGTTGTGGATGGATCAGTTCCCTGTCAGATTTGAGTGTGTCTTTCCCCTGTCCAGTTGTGGATGGCTCAGTTTCCTGTCCAGATTTGAGTGTGTCTTTCCCCTGGCCAGTTGTGAATGGATCAGTTCCCTGTCCAGATTTGAGTGTGGCTTTCCCCTGCCCAGTTGTGGATGGATCAGTTCCCTGTCCAGATTTGAGTGTGTCTTTCCCCTGTCCAGTTGTGGATGGCTCAGGACCCTAAAGAGCTTCGACTATGGTTTTGTTTTGTCCTAAAAGCGAATCGACAATTCACTCCAGATTTGAGTATTTCCCCTGTACTCTTGTGAATGAAACCATTCCATGTCGAGATTTCGGTGTGTCTTTTGTGGGCAGCACGGTAGCATGGTGGTTAGCATAAATGCTTCACAGCTCCAGGGTCCCATGTTCGATTCCCGGCTGGGTCACTGTCTGTGCGGAGTCTGCACGTCCTCCCCGTGTGTGCGTGGGTTTCCTCCGGGTGCTCCGGTTTCCTCCCACAGTCCAAAGATATGTGGGTTAGGTGGATTGGCCATGCTAAATTGCCCGTAGTGTCCTAAAATAAGTAAGGTATGGGGGGGTGGGGTTGTTGGGTAACGGGTATAGGGTGGATACATGGGTTTGTGTAGGGTGATCATTGCTCGGCACAACATCGAGGGCCGAAGGGTCTGTTCTGTGCTGTACTGTTCTATGTTCTAAGTTGTGAGGTTGTATTTCCCCTCTCCAGTAGTGAATCGGTCAGTTCATCCTCCTGATTTGAGTGTGCCTTTCCTCTGTCCAGTTGTGAATGGCCTTTTTCCTGTCCAGTTCCAGAGAGTATGTCCTCTATTCGGTAGTGAATGGGTCTGTTCCCTCTCCAGGGTTGAGTGTGTCTATCCTCTGTCCAGTAAGTGAATAAGTTATTTCCTTCTCCAGATTGGCGTGGGTGTCTTTGCTGTCCAGTTGTGAATGGGTCAGTTCCCTCTCAAGATTGGCGTGGGTTTCTTTGCTGTCCAGTTGTGAATGGGTCAGTTGCCTCTCCAGATTGGTGTGGGTTTCTTTGCTGTCCAGTTGTGAATGGGTCAGTTCCCTCTCCAGATTGGGTGTGTCGTTTTGCTGTCCAGTTGTGAGTGGGTCAGCTGCCTGTACAAATTTGAGAGTGCCTGTTCCACTGCCAGTAGTGAATTGGTCAGCTTCTCTCCAGATTTGAGTCTGCCTATCCTCTGTCCAGTAAATGAATGAGTTATTTCCTCCTCCAGGTTGGAATGTGCCTGTCCGCTGTTCAGATGTGAATGTGTCAGTTCCCCTCTAGATTTGAGTGTGTATTTTCCTGTCCAGTTATGGATGGATCAGTACCCTAAACAGATTTGACTGTAGTTTTCTGTAGTCCAGAAAGTGAATGGTCAGTTCCCTAAACAGATTTGAGTGTTTTCCCCTGTCCAGTTCTGAATTGGTCAGTTCCCTGTCGAAATTTCAGTGTGTCTTTCCCCTATCCACTTCTGAGTGAGACTTTCTCCTCTCATGTTGTGAATGGGTAAGTTCCCTGTCCAGATTTGAGTGTGTCTTTCCCCTGTCCAGTTGTGATTGGGTCAGTTCCCTGTCCAGATTTCAGTGTGTGTTTACCTTGTCCAGTTGTGAATCGGTCAGTTCCCTGTCCAGATTTGAATGTGTGTTTATCATGTCCAGTTGTGAATGGGTTAGTTCCCTGTCCAGATTTGAGTGTCTTTTCCCTGTCCACTTGTGAATGCGTCTGTTCCCAATCCAGATTTGTAAATGTCTTTCTCCATTCTACATGTGAAATGGTGTGTTCCCTCTTACAGATTTTACTATCCAATGTCCAGTTTTGGATGGGTGTGTTCCCTCTCCACATTTGAATGTGAATTTCCCCTGTCCAGTTGTGAATGGTTCAATTCCCTTCCCAGATTTGAGTGTGTCTTTATCATGTTCAGTTGTGAATGGGTCACTTTCCTGTCCAGATTTGAGTGTTGTTTCCCTGTCCAGTAGTGAATTGATCAGTTCCCTGTCCAGATGTGAAAGTGCCTTTTCTCTGTCCAGATATGAATGGCCAATTTCCTGTCCAATTTGAGATTATTTCCTCTAATCAGTAGTGAATGGGTCAGTTCCTTGTCCAGGGTTGAGTATCTATCCTCTGTCTAGTAAGCCAATAAGGTATTTCCTTCTCCAGCTTGGCGTGTGTCTTTTTGCTGTCCAGTTGTGAATGGGTCAGTTCCTTCTCCAGATTGAGTGTGTCTTTTTGCTGTCCAGAGGTGAATGGGTCAGTTCCCTCTCCAGATTGAGTGTGTCTTTTTGCTGACCAGTTGTGAATGGGTCAGTTCCCTGACCAGATTGAATGTGCCTTTCCACCTGTCCAGTTGTGAATGCGTTTGTTCCTCATCCAGATTTGAAAGTGTCTTTCCCCATTCTAGATTTGAAATGGTCAGTTCCTTCTTCCAGATTTGATTGTGTCTTCCCCCTGGTCAGTTATGAATGTGTCATGTACAGTTGGGCCGTGTCTGTGTCCAGAATTGAGTCTGGCTATCACTGTCCACTTGTGGTCAGATCAATTCCCTGTCCAGATTGGTGTGTGGCTTTCCACAGTCCACTTGTGAACATGTGAGTTCCCCTCTATGTTCGAGTTTGTCTTTCCCCTGTCCATTTGTGAGGTAGTCTTTCCCCTATCCTGCTGTGAATGGCTCGGTTCCCTCTTCCAGTTTTCAGTGTGTCTATCCCTTGTCTGATTGTGAAAGGGTCAGTTCCCTGTTCAGTTTTGAGTGTGTCTTTCCCCTGTCCAGCAGTGAATGGGTCTGTTCCAAGTCCAGATGTGAGTTCGCCTTTCACCTGTCCAGCGGTGGATGGGTTAGTTCCCTCAACAGATTTCATTGTGTCTTTTCTCTGTTCTGCACTGAATTGTCAATTCTCTATCCAGGTTTGACTGTGCCTTCCCCTTGTCCAGTTATGTATGGTCAGTTCCCTGTCCAGTTGGAGGGAGTCTTTCCCCCATCCATTTGTGAATGGGTCAGAACCCTTTCCAGATGTGTGTGCCTTTCCCCTGTCCAGTTGTGAATGGGGCAGATTCCTGTGCAGATTTGAGTGTGCCTTTCCACTGTCCAATTGTGAACGGGGCAGATCCCTGTCCAGATTTGTGTGTGCCTTTCCCCTGTCCAGTTGTGAATGGGGTAGATTCCTGTGCAGATTTGAGTGTGCCTTTCCACTGTCCAGTTGTGAACGGGGACAGATCCCTGCCTAGATTTGTGTGTGCCTTTCCGTTATGCAGAAGTGAAAGGGTCAGAACTCTCCAGATGTTTGTGCCGTTCCCCTGTCCAGTTCAGAATGTGTCAATTCGCTGTCCACATTTGAGTGTGTGTTTCTACTATCCAATTGCGAATGGGTCAGTTCCCTGTCCACATTTGAGTGTGTGTTTCTACTATCCAATTGTGAATGGGTCAGTTCCCTGTCCACATTTGAGTGTGTGTTTCTACTATCCAATTGTGAATTGGTCAGTTCCCTGTCCAGATTTGAGTGTGTGTTTCTACTATCCAATTGCGAATGGGTCAGTTCCCTGTCCACATTTGAGTGTGTGTTTCTACTATCCAATTGTGAATGGGTCAGTTCCCTGTCCACATTTGATTGTGTGTTTCTACTATCCAATTGTGAATTGGTCAGTTCCCTGTCCAGATTTGAGTGTGTGTTTCTACTATCCAATTGTGAATGGGTCAGTTCCCTGTCCAGATTTGAGTGTGTGTTTCTACTATCCAATTGCGAATGGGTCAGTTCCCTGTCCAGATTTGAGTGTGCCTTCCCCTGTCCAGTTGTGGATGGCTCAGGACCCTAAAGAGCATTGACTATGGTTTTGTTTTGTCCTAAAAGCGAATCGGCAATTCACTCCAGATTTGTGTATTTCCCCTGTACTCTTGTGAATGAAACCGTTCGATGTCGTGATTTCGGTGTGTCTTTTCCGTCTCCAGTTGTGAGGTTGTTTTTCCCCTCTCCAGTAGTGAATCGGTCAGTTCATCCTCCTGATTTGAGTGTGCCTTTCCTCTGTCCAGTTGTGAATGGCCTGTTTCCTGTCCAGTTCCAGAGAGTATTTCCTCTATTCAGTAGTGAATGGGGCAGTTCCCACTCCAGGGTTGAGTGCGTCATCCTCTGTCCAGTAAGTGAATAAGTTATTTCCTTCTACAGATTCTCGTGGGTTTCTTTGCTGTCCAGTTGTGAATGGGTCAGTTCCCTCTCCAGGTTGGAAGTGTCTTTTTGCTGTCCAGTTGTGAGTGGGTCAGTTCCCTGTCCAGATTTGTGTGTGCCTTTCCCCTGTCCAGTTGTGAATGGGGTAGATTCCTGTGCAGATTTGAGTGTGCCTTTCCACTGTCCAGTTGTAAACGGGGACAGATTCCTGCCTAGATTTGTGTGTGCCTTTCCGTTATGCAGAAGTGAAAGGGGCAGAACTCTCCAGATGTTTGTGCCGTTCCCCTGTCCAGTTCAGAATGTGTCAATTCGCTGTCCACATTTGAGTGTGTGTTTCTACTAACCAATTGCGAATGGGTCAGTTCCCTGTCCACATTTGAGTGTGTGTTTCTACTATCCAATTGTGAATGGGTCAGTTCCCTGTCCACATTTGAGTGTGTGTTTCTACTATCCAATTGTGAATTGGTCAGTTCCCTGTCCAGATTTGAGTGTGTGTTTCTACTATCCAATTGTGAATGGGTCAGTTCCCTGTCCACATTTGAGTGTGTGTTTCTACTATCCAATTGTGAATGGGTCAGTTCCCTGTCCACATTTGAGTGTGTGTTTCTACTATCCAATTGCGAATGGGTCAGTTCCCTGTCCAGATTTGAGTGTGTGTTTCTACTATCCAATTGTGAATGGGTCAGTTCCCTGTCCACATTTGAGTGTGTGTTTCTACTATCCAATTGTGAATTGGTCAGTTCCCTGTCCAGATTTGAGTGTGTGTTTCTACTATCCAATTGTGAATGAGTCAGTTCCCTGTCCAGATTTGAGTGTGTGTTTCTACTATCCAATTGCGAATGGGTCAGTTCCCTGTCCAGATTTGAGTGTGTGTTTCTACTATCCAATTGCGAATGGGTCAGTTCCCTGTCCACATTTGAGCGTGCCTTTCCCCTGTTCAGTTGTGGATGTTTCAATACCATAAACAGCTTTGATTGTCTTTTTATTTTGCCCAGAAAATGAATGGTATTTTCACACTCCAGATTGACACATTTTCCCGTGTCCAGTTGTGAATGGATCAGTTCCCTGTCGAGATTTCAGTGTGTCTTTCCCCTCTCCAGTTGTGAGGGAGTATTTCCCCATTCCAGCTGTGAATGGGTCAGTTCCCTCTTGCAGATTTGAATGTGTCTGTTCTCTGCTCAATTTTGAATGGGTCGTGTCTGTTTCCAGATTTGAGTGTGGCTATCACCTGACCACTTGTGGTAAGGTCGGTTCCTTGCCCAGATTGGTGTGTGGTGTGTGGCATAGCAATGCCCCGTTCGGCCCATTATCTCCCTGCCGGTCACACAGCAGCATAGCAATGCCCCGTTCGGCCCATTATCTCCGTGCTGGTCACACAGCAGCATAGCAATGCCCCGTTCGGCCCATTATCTCCCTGCCGGTCACACAGCAGCATAGCAATGCCCCGTTCGGCCCATTATCTCCGTGCTGGGCAAACAGCAGCATAGCAATGCTCCTTTCGGCCCATTATCTCCGTGCCGGTCACACAGCAGCATAGCAATTCCCCGTTCGGTCCATTATCTCCGTGCTGGTCACACAGCAGCATAGCAATGCTCCGTTCGGCCCATTATCTCCCTGCCGGTCACACAGCAACATAGCAATGCTCCGTTCGGCCCATTATCTCCGTGCCGGTCACACAGCAGCATAGCAATGCTCCGTTCGGCCCATTATCTCCGTGCCGGTCACACAGCAGCATAGCAATGCCCCGTTCGGCCCATTAACTCCGTGCCGATCAAACAGCATAGGAATGCTCCGTTCGGCCCATTATCTCCGTGCCGTTCAAAAACAACCAAAGAACAAAGAACAAAGAACAAAGAAAATTACAGCACAGGAACAGGCCCTTCGGCCCTCCCAGCCTGCGCCGATCCAGATCCTTTATCTAAACCTGTCTCCTATTTTCCAAGGTCTACATCCCCCTGTTCCCGCCCATTCATATACCTGTCTAGATGCTTCTTAAATTATGCTACCGTGCCCGCCTCTACCACCTCAGCTGGCAAAGCGTTCCAGGCACCCACCACCCTCTGCGTAAAAAAACTTTCCATGCACATCTCCCTTAAACTTTTCCCCTCTCACCTTGAAATCGTGACGCATTGTAACTGACACCCCCACTCTTGGGAAAAGCTTGTTGCTATCTACCCTGTCCATACCTCTCATAATTTTGTAGGTTTTAACTGTGTCCTATAGAGAGCAGAATATATTTTCCCAACGTCCGACAATCAACAGAATAGATTTTAACCTTGTCCTAGAGCAGGGTCTATTTACACAGCGCCCAACCGGAATCTGAATAGCTTTTAACCGTGTCCTATAGAGAGCAGGGTCCATATAAACACCGCCCAACCGTAATTACAATAGGTTTGAACCTTGCCCTCCAGAGACCAGGGTCTATTTACACTGTGCCCGACAGTAAGCAGAATAGGTTTGAACCGTGTCCTATAGAGAGCACTGTCTATTTACACTTGGCCCAACATTAAACAGAATAGTTTTTAATCGTGTCCTATCGAGAGCAGGGTATATTTACACTGCGGGCTACAGTAATCAAAATAGGTTTTAACCGTGTCCTACAGAGAGCAGGGTCCATTTACACTGTGTCCGGCAGTAAGCAGAATAGGTTTTAACTTTGTCCTATAGAAAGCAGTGTATATTTACACAGGATCTATTTCTGCAATATAATCAACTGGCAATACGTAGAAAATTATGAATTTAGCCTCACTGAAAGTAAATGGCAAATAAATCAGAATTCTTAAGTGGATGAGAACATTACTTTGCTTCTCAGTAAGCATGTGGCATAAAGTAGAAAGTGATGATATCCGCCTCTCTGACAAGAACCAAAAAACTCTAAATTCTTAACACGATGAGGACATCACTTTGGTTGCAAAACACACATTTGACTAAAAGTAGAAAGTTACGATATCCGACTCACTGAAATCAAATGGCAAAAAAATACTTCAATCGATGAGAAAATCACTTTGGTTGCAAAATAATTATCTGGCGAAGAGCAGAAAATTATGATATCCTCCACACTGAAAACAAACAGCAGGTGACTGAAAATGCTTCACTCGATGAGAAAATCACTTCTGTTGAAAAGTAAGCCTGTGGCAAAAAGTAGAATCTTATGATATCCGCCTCACTAACAGCAAATGGCAACTAAGTGAAAATGCTTCAATCGTAGATAAAATTACTTCCATTGCAAAATAATCATATGGCAAAAAGCAGGAAAGTATAATATCCGCCTCACTAACAACAAGTGTACGAATATGTCAAAATGATTGACTCAATGTGAACATCACTTTGGTTGCAAAAAAAGCAACTGATTAAAAAGGGGAAGTTCATGTTTCCGACGTCAGTGAACCTGAATGGCAATTACCTTAAAATGATTCAATCGATTTGAAAATCACTTTCTTTGCAAAATGAGCATCTGGCAAAAAGTGGAAAATTCTGATATCAGCCTCACTGACAACAAAGGCACTGGCACCTAAGGCAAAATGCTTAACTCGATGAGAACAGCACTTTGGTTGCACAATTAGCATGTGGTCAATGCGATGTGGGCGGACAATTTCTCCATCCAGCAGCAAATCGTTTCACCGAAGTGGTGAACATGTAAATAGCATGTGAGAAAGAGACCTCAGGGTCGCCGGGAAGCGAACAAAACTTGTGGCAAAGAGCATTCTTTAAACCACACCTTAAGAAACAGTAAAAGTGTTTCGAAATAAAAGTTGCGAATGGGGTGTGAATGGGCCGCGGCTGGCCAAGATTGGGAATCTCTTAATACCGCCACATGGTTCAACCGAATATCAAACGAAGAGCCAATACGCCAGTTTGCTGGTTCAAAGTCAATGGTACTTTATTTACACACAGTATGGTTTACTCATGCACAATAATACTACAGGCTAAACTGTATCTATTACTAACACATATGCTTAACTTCGGGCACCCGCTTAGGTCAGAGGAACCGTGGCCATTGTACGGATCTGAGGCTGTTTGGTTCGAAGAGGTAACAGGAGTAAGCTATAGTCGTCCGTCTGGTAGCGACGTTGAAACTAAACTTACTTACTTCTGGTAATGCAGGTGGAGGGGTCTCACATGTTGATAGCCGTTTCCAAGAGAGTAAACATATAGAACATAGAATGATACAGTGCAGTACAGGCCCTACGGCCCACGATGTTGCACCGACATGGGACATCAAAAACTAAAGGCCATCTAACCTACACTATGCCATTATCATCAATATTCTTATCCAATAAACTTTTAAATGCCCTCAATGTTGGCGAGTTCACTACTGTTGCAGGTAGGGCATTCCACGGCCTCACCACTCTTTGCGTAAAAAACCTACCTCTGACCTCTGTCCTATATCTATTACCCCTCAATTTAAGGTTATGTCCCCTCGTGCTAGCCACCTCCATCCGCGGGAGAAGGCTCTCACTGTCCACCCTATCTAACCCTTTGATCATTTTGTATGCCTCTATTAAGTCATCTCTTAACCTTCTTCTCTCTAACGAAAACAACCTCAAGTCCATCAGCCTTTCCTCATAAGATTTTCCCTCCATACTAGGCAACATCCTGGTAAATCTCCTCTGCACCCGTTCCAAAGCTTCCACGTCCTTCCTATAATGAGGCGGCCAGAACTGTATGCAATAATCCAAATGCAGCTGTACTAGAATTTTGTACAGCTGCAACATGACCTCATGGGTCCGGAACCCAATCCCTCTACCAATAAAGGCCAACACACCATAGGCCTTCTTCACAACCCTATTAACCTGAGTGGCAACTTTCAGGGATCTATGTACATGGACACCGAGATCCCTCTGCTCATCCACACTACCAAGGATTTTACCATTAGCCAAATATTCTGCATTCCTGTTATTCTTTCCAACGTGAATCACCTCACACTTCTCCACATCAAACTCCATTTGCCACCTCTCAGCCCAGCTCTGCAGCTTACCTATGTCCTTCTGTAACCTGCAACATCTTTCCGCACTGTCTACAACTCCACCGACTAGTGTCGTCTGCAAATTTACTCACCCAACCTTCTGTGCCCTCCTCTAGGTCATTTATAAAAATGACAAACAGCAACGGCCCCAGAACAGATCGTTGTGGTACGCCACTCGTAACTGAACTCCATTTTGAACATTTGCCATCAACCACCACCCTCTGTCTTCTTTCAAATAGCCAATTTCTGATCCACATCTCGAAATGACCCACAATCGCCAGCCTCCGAATTTTCTGCAATAGCCGACCGTGGGGAACCTTATCAAACGCTTTACTGAAATCCATATACACCACATCAACTGCTCTACCCTCGTCTACCTGTTCAGTCACCTTCTCAAAGAACTCGATAAGGTTTGTGAGGCATGAACTACCCTTCACAAAACCATGCTGACTATCCCTAATCATATTATTCATATCTAGATGATTATAAATCGTATCTCTTATAATCCTCTCCAAGACTTTACCCGCAACAGACGTGAGGCTCACCGGCCTATAGTTACCGGGGTTATCTCTACTCCCCTTCTTGAACAAAGGGACCACATTTGCTATCCTCCAGCCCTCTGGCACTATTCCTGTAGCCAATGATGACATAAAAATCAAAGCCAAAGACTCAGCAATCTCTTCACTGGCTTCCCAGAGAATCCTAGGATAAATTCCATCAAATCCCGGGGACTTATCTATTTTCACCTTGTCCAGAATTGCCAACACTTCTTCCCTACGCACCTCAATGCCATCTATTCTATTAGCCTGGGTCTCAGCATTCTCCTTCACAACATTATATTTTTCCTGAGTGAATACTGACGAAAAGCATTCATTTAGTATCTCGCTTATCTCCTCAGCCTCCACACACAACTTCCCACCACTGTCCTTGACTGGCCCTACTCTTACCCTAGTCATTCTTTTATTCCTCACATACCTAGAGAAAGCTTTTGGGTTTTCCTTGATCCTACCTGCCAAAGACTTATCATGTCCCCTCCTTGCTCGTCTTAGCTCTCTCTTTAGATCATTCCTCGCTTCCTTGTAACTATCAAGCGCCCCAACTGAAACTTCACGCCTCATCTTCACATAGGCCTCCTTCTTCCTCTTAGCAAGAGAATCCACTTCTTTGGTAAACCACGGTTCCTTCGCTCTACCCCTTCCTCCCTACCTGACTGGTACGTACTTATCAAGAACACGCAATAGCTTTTCCTTGAACAAGCTCCACATATCCAGTGTGCCCAACCCTTGCAGCCTACTTCTCCAACCTACACATCCTAAGTCATGTCTAATGGCATCATAATTGCCCTTCCCCCAGCTATAACTCTTGCCCTGCGAGGTATGCTTATCCCTTTCCATCACTAACGTAAAGGTCACCGAATTGTGATCACTGTCTCCAAAGTGCTCACCTACCTCCAGATCTAACACCTGGCCTGGTTCATTACCCAAAACCAAATCCAAAGTGGCCTCGCCTCTTGTTGGCCTGTCAACATATTGTGTCAGGAAACCCTCCTGCACACATTGTACAAAGAACGACCCATCTAATGTACTCGAACTATATCTTTTCCAGTCAATATTTGGAAAGTTAAAGTCTCCCATAACAACTACCTTGTTATTTTCGCTCTTTTCCAGAATCATCTTCGCCATCCTTTCCTCGACATCTCTAGAACTATAAGGTGGCCTATGGAAAACTCCTAACAGGGTGACCTCTCCTTTCCTGTTTCTAACTTCAGCCCATACAACCCGGGAGAAGAGTCCCCATCTAGCATCCTTTCCGCCACCGTAATACTGTCCTTGACTAGCAGCGCCACACCTCCCCCTCTTTTGCCCCCTTCTCTGAGCTTACTAAAACACCTAAACCCCGGAACCTGCAACAACAATTCCTGTCCCTGCTCTATCCATGTCTCTGAAATGGCCACAACATCGAAGTCCCAGGTACCAACCCATGCTGCCAGTTCCCCTACCTTATTTCGTATACTCCTGGCATTGAAGTAGACACACTTCAAACCACCTACCTGAACACTGGCACCCTCCTGCGATGTCAAATCTGTGCTCCTGACCTCTATACTCTCAATCTCCCGTACCCCAAAACTACAATCCAGGTTCCCATGCCCCTGCTGAATTAGTTTAAACCCATCAAAAGAGCACTAACAAATCTCCCCCCCCCCCCAGGATATTGGTGCCCCTCAGGTTCAGATGTAGACCATCCTGTCTATAGAGGTCCCACCTTCCCCAGAAAGAGCCCCATTTATCCAGAAATCTGAATCCCTCCCGCCTGCACCATCCCTGTAGCCACGTGTTTAATTGCTCTCTCTCTCCCTATTCCTCGTCTCACTATCACGTGGCACGGGCAATAACCCAGAGATAACAACTCTGTTTGTTCTCGCTCTGAGCTTCCATCCTAGCTCCCTAAAGGCCTGCCTGACATCCTTGTCCCCTTTCCTACCTATGTCGTTTGTGCCAATGTGGACTACGACTTGAGGCTGCTCCCCCTCCTCCTTAAGGACCCGGAAAACACGATCCGAGACATCACGTACCCTTGCACCTGGGAGGCAATATACCAAACGTGAGTCTCTCTCGCTCCCACAAAATCTCCTATCTGTGCCCCTGACTATTGAGTCACCAATTACTAATGTTCTACTCCTTTCCCCCCTTCCCTTCTGAGCAACAGGGACAGACTCCGTGCCAGAGTCCCGTACCCCATGGCTTACCCCTGGTAAGTCGTCCCCCCCACAAGTATCCAAAACGGTATACTTGTTACTAAGGGGAACGACCACAGGGGATCCCTGTACTGACTGCTTACCTCTAGCCCCTCTCACCGTCACCCATCTATCTTTATTCTTTGGCGTAACTACCTCCCTGAAGCTTCTATCTATGACCCCCTCTGCCTCCCGAATGATCCGAAGTTCATCCAGGTCAAGCTCCAGGTCCCTATCACGATTTTTGAGGAGCTGGAGATGGGTGCACTTCCCACAGATGAAATCAGCAGTAACACTAACGGCGTCCCTCACCTCAAACATTCTGCAGGAGGAGCATTGTGCTGCCTTCCCTGACATCACCTCTAGAGTTTTAAAAAAAACAAGAAAAAGAACGGAAGAGCTTACCTAATATTCCCTCAAACCCTGCTCCCGCTGAAAGATAAGCAAATTTAAATGCACTCCTCACTCACCTTCACGATAGGCCCCTGCTCCCGCTTCCCAACGACCGTTGTTTTTTTTTTGGTTAGATGAGGAGGTAGGGTGGGAAACACTGATGAAGTGTTTCAGGTTTAACTGTCACTGGATGGAGTTCCGTCTTATACTTGGGGGTTGGGGGGCGGTGTCTTCACGCAGTTTAAGGCGGGCCTTAAACTTGGTCCCAATTAATTGGGCAGCTTCTCGACCATTGCCCTCGATCTGAGCCAAGAAAGGTGCCTTGATGGCTGGGCGGGTCCTAAGTGGCCGTTGGCCTTGCTCTGTTTGTATCTTCTTGCTGGGTTAGTGGCGCCAGAAAGTCTGGGACAGTATCGGCTACCTGAGCGCTAGTTCTCTGTTTGTAGGAGATGGGCCATCAGTGTACAAATCGGCCAAGAGTTTCGGTTCTGTCTGCAGACTGTCTTCTAAATGCACATTCAGGCTCTGTGCCTGCTTGTTACTTTGCATTGTCCATTTCCCCTGGATGCTTGGCGGGTGTCCATTTTATATGCTGAACGTAACCATTCCAGAAGGCTACACTCGTTCCTTATGATACCCAACATGACGCCTGACGTATCACGTTACTTAATCTTCTTTGTTCTCTGCCTAAGTCGATCACTCGCAATCAAGGACAGGTGCAATTCTACTCTGTTCTATGGATTTGAACCTTTACCTAAATTGCTTTATTTACATCATGCATTATAAAATCCTATGGAGCACTATAACTTTCAAGCATGCATCACATTTATTTATTTTTCTAAACACGGGAACCTCTAACTATCTTTCTCTAAACTATATTCAGGCTGTTTAGCCAATAAAAAGAATTACAAACAGTATAAAATATACAATAGCAGCGTTACATTTCTCTGTATTTTGGCGGTCAAGTACAGAAAATTCAAATACTTGATTTTATTAGAACGCATCACAAAATAATCGATGCACTTTATGTATTTAGAGATTGTGGGGAGTTTGCTGGAGTCCGAAAATAGGGGGTCTCAGTGTGTACACTTGAGTGCTGGAGGTTTCCCTTGGCTATTTTCGAAGTGTCAGTGTCTGGATGATACTGCAGAGGATTACTATCACTAATGGGATTTCCACGATGTATGAAAGGAAATATTATGTTATGGGATCTCGCAGCAGGTTGATGTGTCAGTGGCTGTTTCTGGCTGTAGTGCATGACAGTGAAGGGATACATTCATGGCCTGTGTGGTGGGGGTGAAGGGAGTTGCTCAGGCGGGCAACTGTAGTGATCCCACGATGATCCAACTGTAGGTCATCATGTCCGTCTTCACTTTTCTATTGGACTTGCTCTGTCTTCCAGTGTTTTGGATTTCCTGTGGACACACACAAGCATAGTATATGTTATTGTATTGTTGAAGATCCCGTACGTCTGTCTGTCTTTCCTTTTGTCATCAATTGCCCATTAGCATTGTCACCATATGTGACTCCCTCATTATTTTTTGGGCCAAATATTTTTGGGGACAAGACATCCGAAAAAGAAATACCGTCACAGTGCGAGCAGTCTCGCAGCCTGCTTCATCGATGCACTGAGTGGGCGGACAATTTCTCCATCCAGCAGCAAATCGTTTCACCGAAGTGGCTGAACATGTAAATAGCATGTGAGAAAGAGACCGAAGGGTCGCCGGAAAGCAAACAAAACTTTTGGCAAAGAGCATTCTTTCAACCACATACTAAGAAACAGTAAAAATGTTTCGAAATAAAAGCTCTGGATGGGGTGTGTATGGGCTGCGGCTGGCCAAGAATGGGTGGAATCCTCGGGTAAGGAGGTGATCAGTGCCGCAGGTGGCCTACTCAAGCCTAGCTGACCAGATAGGGGTCCTCAGGCAGGCCGGGGACCAGAGCCGTAGGTGGCCTACCCAAGCCTAGCTGACCAGATAGGGGTCCTCAGTCAGTGCGGGGATCAGTGCCGTAGGTTGCCTACCCAAGCCTAGCTGACCAGATAGGGGTCCTCAGTCAGTGCGGGGATCAGTGCCGCAGGTGGCCTACTCAAGCCTAGCTGACCAGATAGGGGTCCTCAGGCAGGCCGGGGACCAGTGCCATAGGTGGCCTACCCAAGCCTAGCTGACCAGATAGGGGTCCTCGGGCAGGCCGGGGATCAGTGCCGTAGGTGGCCTACCCAAGCCTAGCTGACCAGATAGGGGTCCTCAGTCAGTGCGGGGACCAGTGCCGTAGGTGGCCTACTCAAGCCTAGCTGACCAGATAGGGGTCCTCAGTCAGTGCGGGGATCAGTGGGGCAGGTGGCTTACTCAAGCCTAGCTGACCAGATAGGGGTCCTCAGGCAGGCCGGGGACCAGTGCCATAGGTGGCCTACCCAAGCCTAGCTGACCAGATAGGGGTCCTCGGGCAGGCCGGGGACCAGTGCCGTAGGTGGCCTACCCAAGCCTAGCTGACCAGATAGGGGTCCTCAGGCAGTGCGGGGATCAGTGCCGTAGGTGGCCTACCCGAGATTATCTCACCAGATAGGGGTCCTCAGACAGGGCATGGATCAGTGCCGTAGGTGCTGTACCCGAGACTATCTCACCAGATAGGGGTCCTCAGGCACGACTGTGGTATGGTGCGAAGCAAATAATGGCATTATGGGAAAACTCGTCAAGTTTTCTTGGTACAATTAAATTGAAACTGACATCACATAACCTAAGGCATAAATACAAGCAGCCAAGGTCAACTCGACCCGAGAACTGGCTGACTCTAGACTCGGATAAAGCCAGTTCGTCATAAGACCAGAGCAGTCTAAATACAGACTATTAGCTAAAAACGTGTCTCTTTCCGTACTTAAATAAATTTGCTCCATCTCTTTAACATGTACCAAAAGACAAGATAATGATATGAAACCCCGAGTCCTCTAAAGGTCAGCAAGGTGACGCCATTGTAATTATTGTTACTTATGTTTTACTTTTGATCAAATTCCTGACCAAGCTGTATTCATGTTATATTGATCCCATAATGTCTAAAAATCGTCTTCTGTTGTGATATTGCAGACTTGGGACGGAACCAACAGTTTGTACTTGACTGCCTTTCGACTTCAAGTCTCAGCCATACTGCTAGCAGTTGCAGTCCATAAATAAAGCTTCGTTTCGCTTACAAAACGAATCATGTTTGAATCTTTCTATCACAGTCCAGAAGCGGGGAAAATATTGACTATGACATTTGGCGCTGCGAGAAAAAAATCCAATATCCTGAAGTGATCTTCCGTGAGGGACTGAGAAAAGTGATCAAGGCCACGACCGGAGTACAGAGACAGATGCCGGCACAAGGTAAGATTAACCTTGGTCTCTCTATCTCTCTCTGATCTGTGCTGCGACCCCTCATCCCTGAAGGAAGTAACTAAACAGGTGACGGTTCTCGAATCTAAATTTGACTGTGAGTAAATTTTATTTTGGGGTCAGGGACCCGATTGTGATTGACCGCAGGTCAGGGACCTTTTTGATCTCGTTTTCCATCTGAATCAGATTTATACAGGCTGTCAATAAATTTGGGTCAGGGACCCTTTGATTAAGTTTTGGGGTCAGGGACACTGTCAGTAAATTTTTTGGGGGTTCAAGGACCCTCCAATTTGATTTGGTACCAGATTTCTTTTTGAGCGTTTTTTTTTTTTGCCGGGGCACCTTTTACTAACATTATGGGACAGACTCTAGACAAAGCTAGGGGCAATTCACCTCTATTTTTCATGTGTTTTGAAAACCCTTCTCATGAACGTAGTTCCGGAGACTGTCTGCAGCGCTGCTTTAAACAACAAAATTAGGTAACGATACCTGGCCACTAGGTAACACAGGCATCTTGGAACTTTGACAATAGCATTGATGCAGAATAAAAAGCAATCTGGAAAAAAAAATGCCGGCTTTAAATAGAATGTTTAATTTTACAGTGGAAAAAAACAGTCCACTTAACACAACGAACTATCACTATTAATGGGTTTTAGAAATAATACCCGCAAAAAAGGGATTAATGAGTGTGTGAATGGTAAACCGAAATATTGGGAGACTTTAAAATTGTAATGTGGGCTTTGGGATAGAAAACAGTCAAAACACTAAAAAAAACAATCTGGCAATAACAAACCTCCTGTCTGCAGGAAAGGAGGGCTAGCTCGTAAGATTATAGGAAAGGAGGATCCTCCCAGTTGCTCTGGCATGCCGATGTTCCCCTATTCAGGCGATACGGAAGAGGAGGAGGATTTCAACCCTGGACCCCACCCTCATCCTGCACTCCCCGATCCTACAATTCCACTGTCCCAAGTCCTGACTCCCCCTTCTGATCCCATTACCAATGAAACTCCCGCTAACGCACTCGGTCACAGACGCAAGCCACAAATATCGAACAACCCTTCTCTACAGAAGACATGATAATTGACTAAAAGGTGTTGATTAAAAGGTCCACAATAAGGGAATTATGGAAGTGAAGTTAATGAGTTACCAACTTACAAGCATGCTGGGAATAATGACTGAATTTTAACATTGCTTTTGTACGAAATTTAGTAGACCAGATGATGTAAACTAACTACTGCTTGGAATGTTGTACTGGCCTTATTATAACAAGTGGTTCCTCTGAAGGACAACAAAACGCATTCTCGAATTATTTTTAATGGAAAAACATTCATAATTCCTCTTGCAAATGTTCCCAAAGTTGTTCAGTTCACACTATATCAGTTTAAAAGAAAGTAACTTTACAAATAAGAGTAATTGAAATATGAATACGTTTTTAGATTGCGTGAAAAGACGTAAATGGCATCACGCCAAGTTCTCCTCCCGTTAGATTCTGGAGGAAACATTAACCATTTCAGCAGACATATGGTGTTTTCTTGAAATACGTCTCTAAGACTAGCTAATGCCTATGTTCCCATCTGCCATTGTATGTAAATAAATTAGTTTTTCGGCGTGCACATGTAAATACTTTCACATATGCTACAGAAAAACATTTCAAAAGGGGAGATGTCATGCTCTGCAGATATGCATATAATGAGATACAGGCAGGCAGTTAATGAGCACAGAGAACTGAACATAACCAATCAGCAGGCAGAACACTTGGGGGTGGTTTCTCACTATAAAAGGCACAAGGCATTCACACTCCGCTTCTTTCCTCTGGGCACATCCACAGAGTGAGTCAGGGTGTATATATCACGGAACACATTCAGCACTTGTGTAAGGGCTCGTCATGTTCAGTCAGACAGAGTAGCTGAGCAGAGAGTCGAACTCACAGAGAACTGCGCTAACCGTACAACATGTTCAATGCATCAAGTTGAACTAACTTCAAAGGCTGTAGTATATTTCAGTTACAGCTGCATCCAGCTGCAGCCCGTGTTATCTCAATGACGTTCACACGAAACCAGAATGTAGTATGTGAAAAATATGTTGCTAAGTGACAGTCAAAACTTAACTTTACTGGCATCCCAGGGTACTTAAAGGCATGGCTTGGGAAATTGCAAATGCACCCGTGATGATTGACCAAAATTCACCAGACTCTGAGATGGTCCCGGCGGATTGGAAATTAGCAAACGTGACACCATTGTTCAAAAATTGAGTTTGGCTCAAAGTGGGCAATTATAGGCCAGTTAGCTTAACTTCGACAGTAGGGATGTTGCTTGAATCTATCATCAAGAAAGTAATAGCGAGGCATCTGGATGGAAATTGTACCTTGGAAAAACGGAGCATGGTTTCGTAAAGGGCAGATCCTGCCGAACTAATTTAGTGGAATTATTTGAGGACATTCCCAGTGTGGTAGACAACGGGCAGCCAATGGATGTGGTATATCTGGATTTCCAGAAAGCCTTTGACAAGGTGTCACACAAAAGGTTGCTGCATAAGATAAAGATGCATGGCATTAAGGGTAAAGTAGTAGCATGGATAGAGGATTGGTTAATTAATAGAAAGCAAAGAGTGGGGATTGATCGGTATTTCTCTGGATGGCAATCAGTAGCTAGTGGTGTCCCTCACGGATCAGTGTTGGGCCCACAATTGTTCACAATGTACTGAGATGATTTGGAGTTGGGTACCAAGTGCAATGTGTCCCAGTTTGCAGACGACACAAAAATGATTTGTAATGCAAAAAGTGCAGAAGATACTTGAAGTCTGCAGAGGGATTTGGACAGTCGAAATAAATGTGCTAGGGTCTGGCAGATGGAATACAATGTTGAGAAATGTGAGATTATCCATTTTGGGAGGAAGAACAGCAAAAGGGATTATTTAAATATTAAAGAATAAAACATGCTACTCTGCAGATGGACCCGTGCGTCCGGTTAAATGAGTCGCTAAAAGCTAGTTTACAGGTGCAACATTTGATTAACAAGGCGAATGGGGGTTTGTCCTTCATTGCTCGAGGGATGGCGTTTTTTTCAGACGAGGGAGGTTTGTTCAATCGCTGTAATTAATGTCAGTCTCCATGGATCCTAATCGTGTCACTGGAGGGATTTACTCTTCTATTAATAAGGATTCCATTCAATGTGTTATTCAAAACTGGCAGCGGGAGGATGATCAACTCCAACACTGACAGATTAGCGGCTACAGAGAGACCAAGAGGAGGGATCAGAATCTGCGAACAAGCAATAGGAACGTTACAAAAATGGATCAGAATCTGAAAACAATCGATCTGAACAGTTCAATACTGGACAGGGGATTATCCTACGGACTTTATTGGA
This sequence comes from Scyliorhinus canicula, assembly GCF_902713615.1. Lineage (NCBI taxonomy): Eukaryota > Metazoa > Chordata > Chondrichthyes > Carcharhiniformes > Scyliorhinidae > Scyliorhinus > Scyliorhinus canicula. The sequence continues at coordinate 497,959 of NW_024055542.1, read as the reverse complement.
TGTCTCAAGATTGGACCCCGTTACCATTAAGGATTTATGCTGGACTCGTTATTTTTCAAGCGGGATACTATCCGATGTTGGCTATTATTGGTGTACTTGGTAAGTCTCCCTGTCCAGATATTCGTTCTATAAACCATGTTTAACTGTATTTCTGTTCGGCACTTCCTCCGCCCTCTTTGCTGCTGTTGTTTAGGTTGAGTCTCTTAATCCAGTTGTTATATCTACAAAACACTGCTAAATGTGTTTTTAATTATTCACTCTCTCCTCTGTTCGCTCGTAAAATTGTTGCTCTCTATGCAGCTGTTTTATTTGTAATCCGTTCTCCAATATAGTACTCTGTTTTTTATGTCAGTCACGGGGACACGGACAATGACAATCATTGCATTCACAGGCTCTGCTCCCTCCCCACTGACTCCACTCTTGTACACGAGACTGTCCAAAATGCTTACCAACTCTGTTATCTTTTAACGCTGAGCAGATTTCGGACCTCCATATCCACTCCATCGTGAATCATTTCTACTCTTACCTCCAGAATATCATCCTCCGTATCGTCCCAGTTATCAATGTGATATTTCTGTCCCGACTGATCGAGTTCCTTGCTGACCAACCCCCCAGTTACGCAGCTGTAGAATCAAAGGTTATCTCAAACTCTGCCGTCAATTTCGCAATCTCTGAGCAAATCCGCTTTTCCCATTATCCTTGTGTTCACTGCCCTTTTCGCCGCCGGCTTTGGCAAAGCCTTAATTTTACATTCAGCTGATGCAATCCCTCCATGACTGTTTCCGTTTGATTTCCCCACACTCTGTCTATTTCCCCAAATGTTTCTGCTTGTTCACGCTTTAAAAAAGCCTGAAAAGTCCCCCGACTGTCCACGTCTGCCATCTTCCCGTTCCCAATACCACACCATGTCTCTCCTTGACACCAGATTTCACTGATACAGCACTTTCTATCACTGTGCTGTGGAAATCTCGAACCATAAATGATGCAAACACACCTTTGGCCACGTCCAGTGTGGCCCGGACACGTTCTATTTCTGGACTGATAAGGTATCTGGGCGTGTCCAGCTTGGGAAGTTAATGTGAGGTATCTCCTGAGTGTGACACAAACGGGTTGTTTCAAGGCCCTCTACTTGAATTGCCCTGTTCTTGTATTCCAATCCCGTCTCCAATGTATCACATTCAATTTATCCAGATCTTCACCAAGTGTTCCCTTTAATAATGTGTCCAAATCCCGGTGTAAAAATAATTTCTGTCCCACTATTTCTCTCCCTGACTTGGATGTTCTGACAACATCTAATCCCGTGGGTTCTGTTCCAGGTGTCTGCCGTGTGGGTCTTCATGTTGGACAGAGATTCTCAGCAGCTCTGACACATGTCTTTGCAACTTGGTCTCTGAACGTGCATAAGAGACACTCTCAGCTTTTCAGAGAGGAGAGGAGTGGGGGAGGTGTGTTTCTAACCTGCAACCTCGGGTTTTACACGAATACAGTTGTATTAGAGATGAGCTGTTCAATGAACGATAAAGATGAATTATATTGGATCAGAGGTTCGAATCCCACCACGGCAATTGGTGGAATTTTAATTAAATATATAACAATATCTGGCATGAAAAATCTAATGATGACTGTGAAAACATTGTGTATTGTTCTGAATATGCATCAGATTGACGAATGTTCTTTAGTGAAAGAAATCTGCCGGCTTACCTGGTTTGGCCGACATGAAACTCCAGAATAACTGCAATCTGGTTGCATTGTAACTGTCCTCAGGAACGGCCGAGACATTTACGAGTCGTATCAAAGTGTTGCAAAAATTAAAATCACTTATTGTCACAAGTAGGCTTCAAATGAAGTTACTGTGAAAAGTCCCTCGTCGCCACTTTCCGTCGACTGTTCGGGAAGGCTGGCAAGGGAATTGGAAAATGCTGCTGGCCTATCTTGGTCTGCTTTCAAAGATAGCGATTTAGCCCTGTGAATCAATAAAACTGGTTAAACGGCTCGGCATCAACTTTGGAAACGGAAATAACGGCTAACCCAGTCCTGTCGACCCTGTAAAGTCCTCATTATTATTATCTGGGGACTTGTATGGACATTGGCAGAGTGTAACACAGACAAGTCAAACATCCGCATGACGCCGTCATACACATTATTATAAAAGGAGGATCATTGACGAAGCAGGTGAAGGTAGATGGGCCGAGGACATCACCTCTTGCTGGCATTGCTACCAGGAATACCGAGATAGGAGAAGTGGGAGAAACGCGGGTACGAGGAGGAAGCAGCGATGTGATTTCCTGACTGTGTTCAGCACTGACCTACTTTGTCCCAACAGGACAACATCCCTTTCCCAACATGGATCTCCCAATCTCTTCTGTTACATCCAGCTGGCACAACCCCAATTGCAGCTTCCCCTTCACCACAATCGTGTACAGAACGTTTTCATTGTCATTTTATCCACAACACCCCAGATTATGCAAGTAAAACAGCCGCCATCGCTCGTCCGCTCTCCACCCCTGGTATTCCACCCGGTACCTGTCTTGTGTTTTCTCTCAATTTTCCGGGTGCTCTAATGCAGACCTTCCCCAGTGACTGCAGCACAGCTGGGCGAAAGCTGCTGTCTTTGACTAGGGGAGACGGCAGACCATCTCTCAGGGAACCCACGAGGAGCTCTAGGGCTGGAGAACGCAAATTATACTGTGCCACCTCGCCATGGGCAGCAGCAATCTGGGATGATATGAAACAGCAGCGACACTGTTGGTGAAGGGAAAACAGATGAGATCAGTAATTTCTGTGTAAAAGAGCGAGCGATTGAATGCCTGCTCCCCGGCAAAAATGTCTGAATAATCTCCGGCTGGTCCTATGTACCTGACGCACAGGACGGGATGCCATTCTCGTCGGCGCATTCCTGTGTGACAGACACGAGGGACGGGACGATGATCCCCAATTTTCACCTTACAGACTCGAAGGACTGAATGGCCGCTTCTCCTGTTCTGGTGTCGAGAGACTCAGGGCTTTCCTTTTCCTCCTGCTCCGTCGTAACACACTCGTGGACTGAACGACCTCCTCCACCTCCTTATCTGGTGTAACAGACATGAGGAACACAATTTTCTGCTCACAGAATCGCTGAATCATAGAATACTGCAGTGGGGAAGAGGCTCGACTGACCACCGAGTCTGCAACGACGGAAGAAAGGCTCTGACCTCCCCAGCTAACCCCACTTAACAGCATTGCCTGAATATTTTGGCGTTCAAGTACTTGTCAAGGACATCTTTGAAGGATATGAGGCATCCCATCTCTGCTTTCTCTCAGACAGTGCATTCCAGACCGTCACCACTCTCCGGGAAGAAAAGGTTTTCCTCAAATCCTCCTGAAATCTCCCATCCCTCGCTTTGAATGTGTGTGCCTTCGGAAGCAGCCCTTCAACTTAGGGGAACCGCTGCCCCCTTCCCCAATCACACTGTCCATGCCCCATTTAATTGTACACCTCACTCAGGTCACCCGTCAGTCTTTCCTGCTCTCGAGAAAACAACCCCAGCATGTCCAACCGCGCTCGCACGCCTATCCAAACTCTCTACTCCATCTCATATTCTGTAATAACAGACTTGAGGAAACGAACGTCTTCCTCAATCTTCCCATTCTTGTGTTCCAGACTCGAGGGGCTGAATGGCCGACTCGTCCGACTCCACCGGTCTAACAGACGAGAGGGACTGAATTACCTCCTCGTCCGTTTTTTGTCTGAAATGTCCGAGGGATTAAATGGCTCCTCCTCCTCCGATTCAGGAGTAATAATCTCAAAGAACTGAATGAACTTCTCCTCCTCTCCAGGTTCTGTTGCAACAGACAAAATGGTCTCCTCCGCCTCCAAAGTTGATGTAACAAACTCAAAGGAATAAATGTCTTCCAACTCCTCCTGTTCTGGCGTAAAAGGCTTGTGGGAATGAAGGGTTTCCTCTTCCTGTCCTTCTGTAACAGAGTCGAGGAACCGATTGGATTCCTCCCAAACGGTTCTAGTGTCAACGGCTCTATGGACAGAATGGCCTTCTCCTCTTCCGGTTCTGATGGAACAGACTCAAGGGACTGATTGTCGTTCCCCTTATCGTACTCCTCGGTAACATACTGGAGGCACTCAATGGATTCTTCCCTTACTGTTCCGATGGAACAGACACGCTGGAATGAATTGCCTCCTCCTTCTGCTGTTCCGGGGTCACAGATTCGAAGGACTGGATGGCCTGCGTGCATACTTGCGGCGCAACAGACTGGAGGGCTCTAAATGTCTGGTTGATGTGCTGTATTCAATGTGTCAGTGTTGTTCTCAGTCTGGTTGTCACCGCTTGCTTCCAGCTCTCACCACTGGCTCGTATTCCGACTATTGCAGCAGGAGATGCGAGTTTGTGAGCGTGTGCTGTCAGTGCGGCGCCTTCTCATCAATAAATTATGTTTCTTCGATCCCCGTGACGACTTACCTAAACTAGGGTCTCCCAGACCCAGTCTCAGCAGCAGGGAACTCGGAGGAGGCCTGGCCCTCACATGTGTGGAATGCTGCTCCACTGACATGTGGAATGCTGGCTCATTGACATAGTATCCTCTATCCAGACTCCGGGTACAGATAGATAAACCCAGTGCCTTGTCGAGATCTCGGGAGGTAAGTCTGAGAGCGTAAGCCCTGACTGAAACTCCACAGTGAATTCCTGTAGGTGGGAAGCTGTCATCTATCAGGCAGCTCTCTGACAAGTCAAGCAACATAGCTGGTGTCAAACAGTACTGAATACACCCTTTCCTGTGAACAATACTAGCAATGGCCAGAGAGAGATCCTGATGCTTGGACAACTGACCTTCTCCAGCCTATTTTTCCACCCCTGTACCCTGGAGAGGACATCCAGCTTTGTGTTTCTCGATGGCATAATGCAGAATGAAGCAGTTATCGTTTCGAAACGCTCACTCGGTTCGGCCAGAGCCCGAACAACAGGGGTTGCAGTCGTCAATGGGAAAAAGCATCAGGTTTCAGTGAATAGCTACCGTGCATAGTCGCAAGTCCGTTAGCTGCTGCCTCACCGCAGCCTACAGGATTCACCGGATCATTCGAGCTCAGGGAGTCCTCCCTTAACAGGCTGGTTGTTAATATGTGCACCAGTCAAGATTACCTGCAGCCTTTCACATCACAAGGTGGAACATGAGGACCCAGTGTCTTGGACGGACCAATGTCCTTTTTCAGGTTGGTGATGTAGATAAGCTAGCTTTGATCCATATGAATTTACAAGGCTCAATGTGGGCATTACTGAATTGTAAGAAAATAAACTTACTCTCTGTGGATCACGTAAAGAGAAACACGGGGGAATCCAAGTGGCAACAAATAAGAATTGAACCGCATTTACAGAAAAAAATCACTTTGATCGAGATGACTTCATCCCCACAGAAATGTCAGAGAGACGTGTTCTTAATCTTCAGTTGTGAACACGTGTGGGTCCAGTAAACCGCACGTGTACCTCTGTGCCAACCCTCACACACAGATGTAAAGGAAAATTCTGAGAGACACTTAATGCTCGCATCAGCATAATTCCCAGCTCTGAGGGACAGCACCGACTCGGGGTTTTCACTCCGTGTGGGTATCAGCGTCACAGCTTGGCCATTGTTCACTGGCAGCCGGGAATCAGCAAACTGAACGTAAATAGACTGATGTTTCTGGAGCTCTGCTGTCAGAATGGGGACGGTTTGAGGAACTTATAAACCAAACCAATGCACACGTTGCACTGGGACATCTTCACCAGACAGAACACCGTCAGCAGTGACCTCGTCACGTGTATCTATCACAACGCTGAATGTTGCACTGACCACTCCCTCGTGTGGAGCAAGGTCACGCTTCCGCCAAGGAATCTCAAAGAAGAAAGGTCATCAGGTCAACACTTAGCATTCTTCTGAATCTGAAAGGACGCTCGAGTTCCTCAACATCCCCGATCAGGGTCTTTTGCACAATACCAAGGTGTGGTGTCAAAGTGGGGTTCTCTACACAATATTATCCATTGATTTTTAAAGATTTATAGCGCCCAATTCATATTTTTCCAATTAAGGGGAAATTTAGCATGGCAAATCCACCTACGTTGCACACTTTTGGGTTGTGGGGCGGAACCCAGGCAAACACCGGGAGAATGTGCAAACTCCACGCAGATAGTGACCCAGATCCTGGATAGAACCTGGGACCTCGGCGTCGTAAAGGAGCAGCACTTCTCACTGCGCCACCGTGCCGCCCACAACACCATTTATAACTCTGCACAATGCTCTTGAAAAAGCATCACAAGGATGCTGACTGGTTTGTGCATTATTGCATTGAAATAGAGCCAGATAGTGTAAACAGGAAGAGAGGCTCCATTCAGTAAAAACAAGTCCCCAGCAAAATGGAGCTGTTCACAGATCTGCCCGGATCAAATCTCAGCAGATTGCGCAGCAATGCACGATTCAATTCTCGTTACAACTGTGCAAAAACAACCAATCTGCTTCTGACTCCGGACATGTTATAGGGATTTATAAAGGAATGAAAAACGAAATTGTTCCAAGAGATTCTAATAAGTCAATTGAAGAGACAGACAGGGATAATCATCGATAAACAGAGATAGCAGATGGATTTGTGAGTGGCAAACTACCTTAAAGACGGAGAACGTTGCCACTGAGAGCGTTTCAGTCCCATTTCAGACGTTCCTCTAACGGAGGTGCAGGGCAGCGAGACCACAAGGATTGGATTCAACAAGACCACAGACAATCTTACTCGGAGGTTTAGCTCACTGGGCTAAATCGCTGACTTTTAAAGCAGGCCAAGCAGGCCAGCAGCACGTTCTATTCCCGTATCTGCCTCCCCGGACAGGCGTCGGAATGTGGCGACTAGGGGCTTTTCACAGTAACTTCATTGAAGGCTACTCGTGACAATAAGCGATTTTCAATTCATTTAATTCCCACGATATTATGACATTTCAGCTGAAATCGTCAACATTGGAAATCCTGAAATACTGGGTCATCTCAATGAAACCTGGGGTCCCAGCTAGGAGGAATGATTTGTGATTCAAGACATCAGTGATGCAAAAATTGTCACCGAGTACAAAAACAAAGGCGATGACACTTACTGCAACAATTACCAAGACATCTGATGGTCAGCAGAGACATGGTGGGGCGAAGGGTATGTTTCTGTGCTGTATGACTCCGTGAATTATCAATGACTATCTCGTTCTTGAGTGTTGTGTAGAAGGGCTTTGCTTGTGTTTCTCTGCCCAGACATTCGACACTGGTATCAGGCATCTACCCTTAGTTTCAGTGCGGAAGTGGAGATGGCATAGCAACAGTTGACATGACTTTCCCTCTCCGAAAGTTAAAGGAGAAGCTTCGTCAATAGCACGGAGTTTTCTACCTTGTATTTATGGACCTCGCCGAAGTAGTCGACCTTGACTGCAGACAGACTCTTTAAACAGCTGCATAACACAGGCTAACGCTAGTGAGAGATACAAGAAGAGAGAGATGGAGCGAACTTGGCAGAAAATTTGTAGTACCTACAGAGGACTGGGATTCTGACTATTGCTGCAAAAAAGGAATTCAACCATCAGAAAATAGATAATTGGTTGGCTGGTGACTGGTAAGTGTTTTTTTATTTTTAAATTGTATTTCCCGTATTCTCCGTTGGATTTGTTTTGAAGTTAACTTAAGGGTAAAGTCATGGCAGGAGATCACACACCTGTGTCATGCTCCTCCTGTGCGACATGGCATTCAGGGACACTTCCTGTGTCCCTCACTCCATCACGTGCAGGAATTGTGTCCAACTGCAGCTCCCGGCAGTTCGCTTCACGGCTCTGGTGATGAGGGTGGAATCACATCTGAGCATCCGAGATGCTGAGGAAATCATGTACAGTACTTTCAGTATGTTGGTCAAACCCGAGAGAAAAATTACTGAGGAAATTAGGGAATGGGTAAGAACCAGATAGAGGAAGAGGAGGAAGGCAGTGCAGAGGTCCACGTCGGTGATCTCAGTCCAAGATAACCCGGTTTGGATACTATTGGGGGAAATGGTTCACCGTGCGAAGGCAGCAGCAGCCATGTTCATGGCACTGTGGCTGGCTGTGTTGCACAGATAGGCAGGATCAAGTGTGAGAGAGCAATTGGGATAGTGTTCAATTGTAAGGGGAATAGAAAGACGCTTCGGTGGCTGCAAACGAGAGTCCAGGATGGTGCGTTGCCTCCCTGGTGCAAGGATGACTCAGAGCGGCGCAGGACATTCTGGAGTGGGAGAGTCAACAACCTGCTGTAGTGGTGCAGGGGCTGGTTTAGCTCACAAGGCTAAATTGCTGGCTTATAAAGCAGACCATGCAGGACAGCAGCACTGTTCGATTCCCGTACCAGCTTCCCCGGACAGGCGCCGGAATGTGGCGACTAGGGGCTTTTCACAGTAACATCATTGAAGCCTACTCGTGACAATAAGCGATTTTCATTCATTTCATTTTTCATACAAACACCAATTATATAGGTCCACAAACTGAAAGTAGGGTGTCACGAGTTAACCTATCAAGCAGGAACTCAAAACAAGCAATCTGAGGATTGCTACAAGTGTCACATGCTAATCAGAGTAGTAATGCCAATATAGTTGTGATGAATAAATGGCTTGAGATATGGAAGGCAGAAGAAAGGCTTCAAATTCCATGGACTTTGGAACCGGTTCTGGGAGAGGTGGGAGCAATACAAACCGGACCGTCTGGTCCTGGGCAGGATCAGAACGAATGCCCCCGGGATAGTGTCGGCTCGTGCTGTTGGCGAGTATTTTAACTAACATGGCAGGAACCAATGCAGGAATTTTGAGGGACGGAAGGTGGGGGCCGAAACAATATGCATTAAAGAGAAAAGTGGAAGGCAGAGAAATAAAAGACTATGATCAAAAAGGCCACATTATAACACAATTTTAAAAGGGCAATTATAAAACAAGGAAAAATAACAAGCCTGAAGTAGCTGTCTCTCAATGCTAGGAGCATTTTTGTAATAAGATTGAGAGTGGACTGCGCTGGGAATCATTTGTGGATCTGATGGTATTATGATCACGGAGAACTGGTTCGAGGGACCAAGGATGGGAACTCAATATCCAGGGGTATTCAATATTGAGGAAAAGTAGAAAGAAAGGAAATGGAGGTAGGGCAGTGTTTCTGGTTAAAGAGGGGTCTTGTCCTGTTTAATGAGACAGGATTGATCCATGATCTCATCGTTAGGGGTCCTCTCGGAAAGAGCAATCACAATATGGTGGAATTTAAAATACAAATGGAGGGTGAGAAGGTCAAATCAAATACTAGAGTTTTGTGTTTAAACAAAGGAGATTACAATGGGATGAGAGAAGAACTAGCTAAGGTAGACTGGGAGCAAAGACTTTATGGTGGAACAGTTGAGGAACAGTGGAGAACCTTCCAAGCGATTTTTCACAGTGCTCAGCAAAGGTTTTTACCAACAGATAGGAAGGACGGTAGAAAGAGTGAAAATCGACCGTGGATATCTAAGGAAATAAGGGAGAGTACCAAATTGAAGGAAAGAGCATGCAAAGATTCAGAGATTGGTGGGAGACTAGAGGACTGGGAAATATTTAAGGGGCAACAGAAAGCTACTAAAAAAGCTATAAAGAAGAGTAAGATAGAGTATGAGAATAAACTTGCTCAGAATATAAAGGCAAACAGCAAACGTTTTTACAAATATATAAAGCAAAACAGAGTGGCTAAGGTAAATATTGGTCCTTTAGAGGATGAGAAGGGAGTTAATAATGGAAAATGACGAAATGGCTGAGGAACTGAACAGGTTTTTTGGGTCGGTCTTCACAGTGGAAGACACAAATAACATGCCAGTGACTGATAGAAATGAGGCTATGACAGGTGATGACCTTGAAAGTAGTGTTATCACTAAAGAGGTAGCGATGGGCAAGCTAATGGGGCTAAAGGTCGACAAGTCTCCTTGCCCTGATGGAATGCATCCCAGGGTGCTAAAAGAGATTGATAGGGAAATTGCAGATGCACTAGTGATGATTTACGAAAATTCACTAGACTCTGGGGTGGTCCCGGTGGATTGGAAATTAGCAACGTGACAACACTGTTTAAAAAAGGAGGTAGGCAGAGAGCAGGAAATTATAGGCCAGTGAGCTTAACGTCGGTAGTAGGGAAGATGCTGGAATCTCTCATCAAGGAAGAAATAGCGAGGCATCTGAATATAAATTGTCCCATTGGGCAGACGCAGCATGGGCTCATAAAGGGCATGTCGTGCCTAAATAATTTAGTAGAATTATTTGAGGACATTACCAGTGCAGTAGATAACGTGGAGCCAATGGACGTCGTATATCTGGATTTCCAGAAAGCTTTTGACAAGGTGCCACACAAAAGGCTGCTGCATCAGATAAAGATGCATGGCATTAAAGGTAAAGTAGTAGCATGGATAGAGGATTGGTTAATTAATAGAAAGCAAAGAGTGGGGATTAATGGGTGTTTCTCTGGTTGACAATCAGTAGTCACTCAGGGATCCGTGTTGAGCCCACAATTGTTCACAATCTTGATAAATGATTTGGAGTTAGGGACCAAGGGCAAGGTGTCCAAGTTTACAGATGACACTAAGACGAGAGGTAAAGTGAAAAGTGCAGAGGATACTGGAAGTCGGCAGAGGGATTTGGATAGGTTAAGTGAATGTGCTAGGGTCTCGCAAATGGAATACAATGTTGACAAATGTGAGGTTATCCATATTGGTAGGAATAACAGCAAACGGGATTATAATTTAAACAATAAAATATTAAAGCATGCTGCTGTGCATAGATAACTGGATATGCTAGTGCATGAATCACAGAAAGTTGGTTTACAGGTGCAACTGGTGATTAAGAAGGCAAATGGAATTTTGTCATTCATTGCTAGAGGGATGGAGTTTAAGACTAGGGAGGTCATGCTGCAATTGTGTAATGTGTTAGTGAGGCCACTCCTGGAGTATTGTGTTCAGTTTTGGTCTCCTTACTTGAGAAAGGATGTATTGGCACTGGAGGCTGTGCAGAGGAGATTCACGAGGTTAATCCCAGAGTTGAAGGGGTGGGATTACAAGGATAGGTTGAGTAGACTGGGCCTGTACTCGTTGGAATTCAGAAGGATGAGGGGGGGATCTTATCGAAACATTTAAAATTATGAAGGGAATAGATAGGATACATGCGGGCAGATGGTTTCCACTGGCAGGTGAAAGCAGAACTCGGGGGCATCGCCTCAAAATAAGTGGAAGTAGATTTCGGACTGAGTTTAGGAGGAACATCTTCACCCAAAGTGTTGTGAATCTATGGAATTCCTTGCCCAGTGAAGCATTTGAGGCTCCATCATTAAATGGTAAAGATAGAGAGTTTTTTTTTAAGAAAAAAGGGATTAAGGGTTATGGTGTTCGGGCCGGAAAGTGGAGCTGAGTCCACAAATGATCTCATTGAATGACGGAGCAGGTTCGAGCGGCCAGATGGCCGACTCCTGCTCCTAGTTCTTCTGTTCTTATGTAAGGAAGGCTTTACACTGGACGCTGAAAAGTCTGTATGGGTCGAGCTGTGGAACATCAAAGAGCAAAACACGTTAGTGGGAGTTATGTACAGACCACCACACATTAGTTTAGGTTGAGAGATGGCATAAAACAGGAAAATAGAGATGTGCGCAGTAAAGGAACAACAGTTGTTATGGTGAACATCAATCTGCAATTTGATTGGGCGAATCAAACTGGTAGCAATGCGATGGAAGGAGTATTTCCTGGAATGTATAAGTGAGGTTCTCTCTTCCAATATGTAAGGACCGACTGGAGAGCAGGCCTTCCCAGCCCGAGTATTGTACAATGAGAGAGGATTATTTAGCAACGTTTTGGTGAGAGATCCTTCAGGAGAGAGTTAACAGAATGTGGTAGAATTCTTCATTAAGTTCTTCATTAAGGGCCGCATGGTAGCATGGTGGTTAGCATAAATGTTTCACAGCTCCAGGGTACCAGGTTCAATTCCCGGCTGGGTCACTGTCTGTGTGGAGTCTGCACGTCCTCACCATGTCTGCGTGGCTTTCCTCCGGGTGCTCCGGTTTCCTCCCACAGTCCAATGATGTGCACGTTAGGTGGATTGGTCATGCTAAATTGCCCGTAGAGTCCTAAAAAGTAAGGTTAAGGGGGGGGATTTGTTGGGTTACGGGTATAGGGTGGACACGTGGGTTTGAGTAGGGTGATCATGGCTCGGCACAACATCGAGGGCCGAAGGGCCTGTTCTGTGCTGTACTGTTCTATGTTCTAAGTTGGAAAGTTAAGCCTGAATTGGGATCTGAAACTTAAAGAAAAGTAACTTTGATTAATGCGTCGTGCATTGGTTCCGATACACTGGCAAAGTATACTTAAGGATTTCACAATTGATAGACAATGGTAGATATTTAAAGTTATGGATGAACTTCTACAATTGCACATACCAATCTAGCGCGAGTCAGACGGGTATGTTAGCTCAACCACGGCAAACAAGGTAAATCATGGATAGTGTTAAAGCCAAAATAAAAACAAGCAGCAAGCCTGAGGACTGGGAGAATTTTCAAATTCAGAAGGGAAGCAACTTGTATTGGGGAAATTGAATGGATTAAAACCCGATGCTCTGCATTCCAAAATACTTACGGAAGTGGCCCCAGAAACAGTAGACACATTGGTATTCATTTTCCAGCATTCTGGAAGAGGTCTAATTAATTGGAGGATAGCTGATGTAACCCTACTTTTAAAAAGGGGAGGGAGATGGAAAAATGACGGGTATACACCGGTAGCCTGACATCAATGGATGGGGAATTACTGGACTCAATAATTAATCATGAAATAATTGAACATTTTGAAAGCGGATAGAGAGGATCGGTCCAAGTCAGCAATGGGAAACCGGGCTTGATACATCTTCTCTACTTTTTTGAGGCTGTGATCAGTAGAGTGGACAAATGTGAACCAGTGGTTGTTGTATATCTAGACTTTTGAAGGGATTTTGACCAGGTCACACACAAGATATTAGTGAAGCGAGCAAAGGAAAACTGTTAGTATTGGGCGTAATGTATATTTACCTGAATAGAGCTCTGGTCGGCAGTCAGGAAGCAAAGAGTGGGAATAAAGGAGTGATTTTCAGAGTGACAGGAAGTGAATAATGGGGTACCTAAGGGGTCAGTTCTGGTAAATCAGCAGTTCACAATATGCATTTATCATTTGGACGAAGAAATGCCGCGCAATATCTCCAAATTTGCAGACGAGACTAAGCTGGATGGCAGTGTGTGCTGTGAGGAGAATGAAAAGAGGCTGCAGAGCTCCACATGATATACAATATCCTCATCTTCGCAGTAACAGGAGTTGCATTGTCTCCTCATTTTCTTGTAGAGGACATAATTGGTTGACTATTTTAAGATCTGAATGCTAAACGCTACGTAGCAGCCCCTTTATTTCCCAGGGCCTGTTGTGTACAGGCATTCTTTGCTTCAGTCTGTGAGTCACAACCGGTGCGGGATAATATAAGATCATCAGTGAACATCCCCACTTCTATCTTTTTAATGGAAGGAAGGTCATTGATGATGCTGATAAAAAATGGTTGGGCCGAGTACAACCCCTGAGGAACAAAAGGAATTATGACCTGGAGCTGAGGTTATTAACCTCCGAGAATCATACCATGTTCCTTTGTGATAGGTATGACTCCAGCCAGTGGAGAGACTTAACCCTGATTCCCATTGACTCCAGCTTTTCTCGGGCTTCTGATTCAATGGTCGATCAAATGCTGCCTTGATATCATCACACCACTTACTTCAGTGTATTGTCCATGTTTGAACGAAAACTGCGATTAGGTCAGAAGTTGACTGATACTGGCATAATCGAAACTGAGCGTCCATGAGCCGGTTATTGCTGAATAAGTGCTGTTTGATTGCATGGTTGTTGACCCCTTACTTCCCAACCAGCATGTAACGCCTGTATTTTAGCTTCTGTTGTTTGGCACCTCGTTTCCAGGTCTACACGGTGCTGCTCCTGGCATGATCTCCACTATTCATTAAAAAAGGGTGGGTACCTTGGATTTATTTATTTAGGTGGTGTCGTATACGATCTGCCACGAGGTTACTGTTTGTGGCTGTTACAATTCTGCCGCTGTTGATGGCCCACAGCATCTCATCAAAGCACCGTTTTGAGATGCTCGAGCTGTTTTAAATCTATCCTATTCAGTAATATGGCGCTGCCACACAACACAATGGAGTCCCTACTTAGAGCCAATTTTATCTACATTCCTTCCCTGTCTGGCTGAGGCTCAGTATTGCTTAATTCATTAACGGCGTGCGTGGCGCTAACTCGGCCAACATTTGCTCACCACCCTTCAACATATGGTATTGAGTTGACATCATGGCCTGCTGCACTCGGTGAGTTATGTGTATAACGACTGTGCTGTTCTGGAAGGAGTAGTCGGGTTTTGACTGAGCGAAAGTGAGATATCGGCGATACATGGCCGAGTCCGAATGGTGAGTGACTTGGCGGAAAACATCTAGGTGGTGATGTTCCCAGACATCTGCTGCTCTTGGCCTTCGAGATGGTATTGGTTGTTAGTTTGCAACGTGCTATAAACATTGATGATTTTATCCATTGCGTCTTGTAAATGGCACACACGGTCGCCCATGTGGGTATGAAAGTGCGGGCGAGTGTGTGTGACTCTGTGGGTGGGTGTGACCGGCTTTACCTGGGTGTAAACGTGTATGTGTGTGCGTGTGTGTACGTAGGGGTTAGTTCAGTTCATGTGTTAGTATATGGGCCTGCTTGTGTGCGTTTGTGAGTGTTCAATGGTGCACGTGTGAGGTTGGGTGAATGGCTGTTTGTACCTGGCGTGGGCGCATGATTCCGTGTGTATGTGTACCTTTGTGTCAGTATGTGCGTGGATGCATGGGTGTTGTGTGTTATGTGTGTTGGTGTCGTGGGCATGTGTGCGAGTATGTGTGGGTGTATATGGGTGCGTGTCTGGCAGTTGGTGAGTTCGTGTTTGAGTATGAGTGTCTTCGTTTAGTCTGTGGGTGTGCGGTTGATTGTCTGTATATGAGGGCGTGCTGTGTGTGTGTCTGCGTGGGTGTCTGTTTGTGTGCAGTCGTGTGTTTTTGCTTCTTCTTTGCTGTGTGTGTGTTTGTGTATATGCGCGTTCGGGTGTGCATGTGGTTGTTTTTGAGTGTGTAGGTGTGTATGTGTGTGAGCTGGTCTATGAGGCAGCGTGAGCATATGTGTGGGTTTGTCTACGTGTGTTTGCGGGGTCGTGTTTGTGTGCGATTAAGTTCCTGTGCGTGGGAGCGTGTATGGGTGTATGTGTGTCGGTGTGGGTGCATGGGGGTGTCAGGTTCTGTGTCGCTGGGAGTCTGTGTGTGCGTGAGGGTATGTGTGAGCACGTGTTTGTGTCTGTCTGTAGGTATGGTTGCGGATACGTGAGTGTGTAAGTGTGAGTGGGTGTTTGGGTGTGAATAGGAGTGTGGTTTTGGTGTTTGAGTGCAGACATGTGTGTATGGGTGAATATGTATGTGGGTGTGTGAGAATGTCTCAGTGAGCGTGTCGGCGGGAGCGCATTGTTGTGTTGGGCTGAGTGGGGACTTGTTTGTGTGTATGTTCTGGTGTTTGTGTGGCAGTGTGTTGCATTGCTGTTTGTGTTGAGAGAGAGCTTGTGTGTAACTCTTACTCCTTCATGAGACATAGGCTTCATGCTATTGCCCATCCCTAATTTCATTGTCATCACTAGACTTTTAATTCCAGATTTTTTATTGAATTTGAATGTCACCATTTGCAGTAATAAGTCTGACAACACCAGGTACAAATTCAACTGGTTTGTTTCAAATCACTAGCTTCTGGAGCACTGCTCCTTCCTCAGGTGAATGAAGAGGTATGTTCCAGAAACATATGTAGACTAATTCAAAGATGTCAGACAATGCTTAGAATGCGAGCATTTACAGGTAATTAAATCTTTACAGATCCAGACATATGGGTAACTTCGGGTTAAATAGGTGTGCATTGTCTCAAGCCAGGACAGTTGGTAGGATGTCGCAAGCTCAGGGCAGATGGTGGGGGATGAATGTAATGCGACATGAATCCCAGGTCCCGGTTCAGGACGTGTGTGAAACTCGGCTGTCAGTTTCTGCTCAGCGATTCTGCATTGTCGCGAAGGCCGCCTTGGCGCACACTTACCCTGAGCTCAGAGGCCGAATGCCCGTGACTACTGAAGTGCTTCCCGACCGGAAAGGCTTTCGAAATCCTACAAACTGTGCTTACCCCAGTCCAATGTCGGCATCTCCACATCATGGCTACCATTTGCAGTGGCGGCATTTGAACCCAGGTCCCCAGAGTATTACTCTGGGTCTCGAGTTAACGAGTGCAGTGTCAATACCACTGGGTGGCCACGACCTCCCCACATTTGCTACACACTTCCGGTTAGAGTAAGCCTGTGAGTATATGTATTAATGGGTTCCTTCGCGACTGTGTGTGTGTGGCTGGGTGTTTGGGTGTGGGTCTGCACGTGTGATTGGCTGCGTGCAAGAATGTGTAGGTGTGGGTATGAATGGACACAGGTATATATGTGTGATTATATACGAGAGATTGTGATTGTGTGTATGATGGTGCATCTCTGAATCTTTGTGTTTTTGAAGGAGGCTCAGGTATGTGCATGGATATTTATATAAGGGTGTGTGTGTGCACGTAATTGAGGTTGTATGACTGCATTTAGGTGAGTTTGTGTGTGCGTGTTAATATTGATTTGTGTGTGTGTGTATCTGTGTGGGGGTTGTGTGTGGGTGTGTGAGTGTGACTGCATGTATGTGTGAGTGTATATGAGTCGGCGTTTATGCGTGGGTGTGGGCGTGTGTTTGTCTCAGGGTGTACGTGGGAGGTTCTTGTTGTGAATGTGTGTGTGGGAACGTCTTTCTGTGTGTTTACATGGGTGTGAATATCATAGAATTTACAGTGCAGGAGGAGGCCACTGGGCCCATCCAGTCTGCACCGGCTCCTGGAAAGAGCACCCGACCTAAGGTCAACACCTCCACACTATCCCCATAACCTAGTAACCCTACCCAACACTAAGGGCAATTTTGGACACTACGGGTAATTTATCATGGCCAAACCACCTAACCTGCACATCTTTGGACTGTGCATGTGTGTGTTGGTGTGTGTCTGGATTTGTGTGTGGGTTATCCGTGTAAGTTTGTGCAAGTGTTTTATTTTACGTGCATGGTCGATAAATGTGTCTGCTTTCGTGTGTGGGAGTGTGGGAATGTTTACGTGGATTTGTCTGAGTTTGTGTCTGTAGGTGTGAGTGTGCGTCTTTGTGTTTTGGGGCGTGAGTTGATATCTGTGAGAGAATGTATTTGTGTGTTTTGCTCTTTGGGTGCCTGTGTGTGCAATCGTGCCTGTTTGTGGTTGTGCGTGTGAATGCGAGTGTGTGTCTGGGTGCGGGAGTGTATTTGAGAGTGTACGTGTGTGTGCGTCTGGATCTTTGTGTTTAGGTGTGCGTATTTCTCTGTGTGAATTTGTACGTGTGTCTAAGTGTGTATGAGGGTGTGTGTGTCCGTATTTGTGTGTATGCATGTGAATATATGTGCGTCTATGTGTATGTGTATGTATGTGTAGGTGACTGCATGCGTGGGTGGGTGTGGTTTTGTGTGTGGTTGTATGACTGAGTGAGTGGGTAAACGTGTGGGTATGATTGATCATGTCTGTCTGTGAGGCTCTGTGTGTGGGGAGGATGTGTTCACAGGTGCGGTTGGTTTGTGCCTGGGTGTGCTTGTGTGCCTTTCTGTTTGTGTATGTCAATGCTTATGTAGTACATTGTATATATTGTGTTGCCCTATTATGTATTCTCATGTATTTTCTTGAATTCTGTTTAATTCCCTTTTCTTCCCATGTACTGAATGATCTGTTGAGCTGCTTGCAGAAAAATACTTTTCACTGTACCTCGGTACACGTGACAATAAACAAATCCAAATCCAAATGTCAGACAGTGTTAAGCGACTGTATTTCTGCATGTGTGAGTGTTTATGTCAGGGTGTGTGTGTGTGTGTGGGTTTTGGAGTGTCTGTGTGCCTGCGTTTGTTTGTATATCGTTTTGCGTGTCGGTGTGTGTGGTTGCGTCTATGGGTGTTTCTTTTCGTTGGTGTGTTTATATCTATGTGTGATGTCTGCGTGTCTCTGGTCTGTGTGTGGGCGAGAGTGATTATGCGTGTTTAAGGTCTTGTATGTAAGTATGGAAATGTTTAAGTGTGCGGTTCGTGTTACGTGAGTGCAAGTGTGGGTGAGTGTGTCTGTGTTTGTGTGTATGGTTTTACATGTGTGTATGTGTCCGTGTGTGTGTGTCGGGATGGGTTTGTGTGTGCACAAGCCTGTATGTGTGTGTGATTGTGCCTTTGCATATGTCAGTGTGAAGGTGTATGTGTGAGCTTCTATGTCTGTGAGAGTTTGTGTGTTCGTGGGTCTGTGGCTACATGGGTCTGTTTTTCTGTGTGTTTGGGTCCGTGTGCGGGAGGTTGTGTGGGAACATGTGCACATGGTTGTGTAGAGTGTGTGGGTTTGCTGGTGTGTGTTGGTGGGATTGTGTGCGTGAGTGTGTATTTTTGTGGGTGCAACTGGGTGAGCACTGGTATGTCTGATGTGATTGGTGTTGGTGTGTATCTGTGCTGATGGATGTGCGTGCGGTATGTGCATTAGTATGTGTGGGTGCATTTGGTGTGTGTGAATGTGTGGTTCTGTGTGCGAGAGAAAGACAGAAAGAGAGTAAGAGAGTGAGAAAGAATAGCGTGTTTGTGTGTGCACGCGGGAGTGTGTGTTACTCAGTTTTTGATTGTGTAGGTGAGAGAGTCAGGCAGTGTGTTTGTCTGGGGGCTTTGTGTGTGTGAGGGTTTGTTTGTGAGTGTGCTGGAGTGTAGTCGTTTGTGCAAGTGTGCATGTAGTTATATTTGAGGGAGAATGTGCGAGTTTGTGTGCGGGTGTCGAGCGTGTTTGGCTCTGTGAAAAAAAATGAAAATCGCTTATTGTCACGTGTAGGCTTCAATGAAGTTACTGTGAAAAGCCCCTAGTCGCCACATTCCGGCGCCTGTCCAGGGAGGCTGGTACGGAATGTGTAGTGTGCTGTGTAATGTGCTGGTATGTGTAGGTGTGGGAGGATGCGTGTGTGAATGAGGGAATGTGTGTGTGTCTTTGAGCTTGTGTGTGTGAGTGCGTGAGGGCGTGTGTGTCTGGGGGGAGGGTTATTGTGTTGGTGTGCATGTGCGTGTGAGTGTTTATGTGAGTGCGTATCTGTATGCGTGTTTTGTTTCGTGTGGTTCTTTTGATTCGTAATCAAATTCGTAATGTCATCCCCACCTGATGTATAATTCCGTTGTGTATTTCCCATCCTCACAGTGAACTTCATCACAATTGTGATCCTGAAGAGAAGAAACTGTGGGCTGTCCAAATGTGTGACTTGTTACCTGGTGGCCATGGCAGCGGGGGATCTACTGGTCGTTATACTCGACCTGATATTGAGACACATTCCCATTGTTTTTTGGGAACGGTTTTATTTCCTGCACTTTATCCCCGTGTGTAATATCCACGCCGTCCTGCTTTATGCAGCCACTGACTGTGCTGTCTGGTTCACCGTCACTTTCACCTTTGATCGATTTGTGGCCATTTGTTGCCCGAAGCTGAAAAGTAAATATTGTAGCGAGAAAAGGGCGGCCGTGGTTCTGGGAACAGTGACTGTGCTGAGCTGTTTGAAGAACATTTTCTGGTATTTTATGATCACAAGTGAGTATCGGCTGGGAAACGTCCCCTGGTTTTGTGTTGACACAGCGGGTATGATGACGTCTTCAGTCTGGTTCACAATCGAGTTCCTCCACCACATTCTAACACCGTTTGTTCCATTTGCCCTGATTCTGCTGCTCAATGTTCTCACCGTCAGACACATTGTGGTGAGCAGCAGGGCCCGCAGGAGACTCAGGCATCACAGCAGTGGGGAGAGTCCCACAGACCCAGAGATGGAGAGTAGGAGGAGATCCATAATTTTACTGTTCATTATCTCAGCCAATTTAATACTGCTATGGTCAGTCATAATGATTTATTCCATGTGTAGTCGAATACAGTATCTAGGGTATGACTCTGTAAGGTTAGAGAATTATGTTATGGAATTGGCTTTCATGTTGCAGCTACTGAGTAGCTGCACAAACACTGCGATTTACGCCGTGACACAGACTCAGTTCAGACAGCAGTTGAAGAATGTCCTTAAATTTCCGTTTGGTCTGATTTTTCAGTACATTAAGTCCTGTCAGGAATATTCACCCACACGGCATCTTCCTCCTCCCACTGCCGGTGAAACTGCCAATCATCATCCCGACTCAACGTGATTTGCATTATTATATAAGGCGTTCGGCAGCCACCTTGCGTTACCATTGGGGAAAGTCGGTGGTCATCGTGCGCTGCTAGGAGAGACAATCGGCGTCCAACTTAAATTTGACGTGTGGGTGGGAGGCCCCTCCCGGGGGTACGGAGCCAAAGGTGACTCTGCGACCCCTGGATAGCCGGGAGGAGGAGGTACAGCAGCAGCCACAAAGGGGGGAAACGACAGAATATGATTTAAAAAGTAAGAAATCCACTGGCGCAAACTTTATTTTAATGTTTTCAAAAAATATTCAAACAGCATAGTTTATGAAATAGAGAAATGATTTTTCCAGACATTTAAAAAAAAAACTAAGCACCACATTCAGAACGATGGAGAAGCATTATCTAAGCCCACTCGCCTGCCACATCGCAAAACATTTCCACCTAACTCTCGATAGTCCTCTTAATCCCTCCCAAGCCGCGCTCCCACTCCCACCCCGAGAGGCAACGTCCAGGGTAGGAAACCGGCAGGTATCTATCGGGACGTCCCTTCACCGTATTGCAAAGTTAGTCTAAGTTACTTCGAGCAGACTCATGGTGCCTTCACTAAAGTCACGTTCCTGCACTCTACCTTGCCGTTTAGTGTGGATTTGTGGTGCAACAATTGACAAAAAATATGTTTTTCCCCATGGCCGATCAGGTGGTTCCTTTTGATTCCCCACATGGGCGATTCGATGGGTCTGAGTGATACTCCAGTGACCGATCAACTGGGTGTGTGTGCCTCACCCATGGACGATTAGCCGGGTGTGTGTGCCTCACACATGGCAAATCAGCTGGGTACGTGTCTAAACTCATAGTTCATCAGCTGGGTGTGTGTCACTAAACCCATAGCCAATCAGCTAGGTGTATGTGTCTAAACCCATGGCCGATTAGCTGTGTGTGTGTGTGCCTCACCCATGGCAAAACAGCCATAGCCGATCAGCTGTGTGTATGTGTCTAAACCCATAGCCGGTCAGCTAGGTGTGTTTGTGCCTCCCCCATAGCCGGTCGGCTAGGTGTGTTTGTGTTTGTGCCTCCCCCATGGCCGATCAGCTATGTGTGTTTGTACCTCCCCCATGGCCGATCAGCTATGTGTGTTTGTGCCTCAGCCATGGCCGATCAGCGAGGTGTATTTGTGCCTCAGCCATGGGCGATCAGCTGTGCGTATGTATCTAAACCCATAGCCGATCAGCTCGGTGTGTTTGTGCCTCAGCCATGGCCGATCAGCTGTGTGTGTGTATCTAAACCCATAGCCGGTCAGCTAGGTGTGTGTCTGCCTCAGCCATGGCCGATCAGCTGTGTGTGTGTATCTAAACCCATAGCCGATCAGCTAGGTGTGTTTGTGCCTCAGCCATGGCCGATCAGCTGTGTGTGTGTATCTAAACCCATAGCCGATCAGCTAGGTGTGTTTGTGCCTCACCCATGGGCGATCAGCTGTGTGTATGTGTCTAAACCCATAGCCGATCAGCTAGGTGTGTGTCTGCCTCAGCCATGGCCGATCAGCTGTGTGTGTGTATCTAAACCCATAGCCGATCAGCTAGGTGTGTTTGTGCCTCACCCATGGGCGATCAGCTGGCTGTATGTATCTAAACCCATAGCCGATCAGCTAGGTGTGTTTGTGCCTCACCCATGGGCGATCAGCTGGCTGTATGTATCTAAACCCATAGCCGATCAGCTAGTTGTGTTTGTGCCTCACCCATGGGCGATCAGCTGGCTGTATGTATCTAAACCCATAGCCGATCAGCTAGGTGTGTTTGTGCCTCACCCATGGGCGATCTGTATGTGTCTGAACCCATGGCCGATCAGCTGTGTGTATGTGTTTGAACACATGGCCAGTCAGCTAGGTGTGTTTGTGCCTCAGCCATGGGCGATCAGCTGGCTGTATGTGTCTGAACCCATAGCCGATCAGCTGGGTGTGTTTGTGCCTCACCCATGGGCGATCTGTATGTGTCTGAACACATGGCCGGTCACATGGTTGTTTGTGCGTCACCCATGGCCGATCTGCTGGGCGTGTGTGTCTAAACCCATTGCCGATCAGCTGTGTGTGTGTGTCTAAACACATGGCCGATCAGCATGTATGTGCCTCCCCCATGGCCGAACTGCTGGTTCTGTTTGATTCACTCGTGGCCGATCAGCTGGATCATTTTGTTTCCCCACATGTGCGATTCCGTGGGTCTGAGTGATACTCCCGTGGCAGATCAACCGTGTGTTTCCACTTTCTCCAATAAGCCATCAGCTGGATCATTTTGTTTCCCCACATGTGCGATTCCGTGGGTCTGAGTGATACTCCCGTGGCAGATCAACCGTGTGTTTCCACTTTCTCCAATAAGCCATCAGCTGGATGTTTGTGCCTCATCCATTTTTGTGTCCAAGCCAATGCCCGATCAGCTGAGTGTGAGTATCTAAACACATGGCCGATTAGATGTGTGTGTTGAAACCCGTAGCCGATCAGCCGTGTGTGTGCCTCCAGCATGGGCGGTCAGCTGTGTGTGTGCGTGTGTGTCTAAACCCATAGCTGAGCAACTGAGTGTGTGCCGCACACATAGCCGATGTGCTGTGTGTGTGTCTAAATCCAGAGCCGATCGGCTGGGTGTGTGTGTTTAAACCCATGTCGGACCAGCCGTGTGTGTATCTCAACATACAGCCGATCAGCAGTGTGTGTCGAAAGCCATAGCCGATCAGTTGTGTGTGTGTTTAAACTCAATGCAGATGAGCTGTGTGTGTGTCTAAACCCATGTCCGACCAGCCGTTTGTGTATCTCAACCCATCTCCGATCAGCTGGTATGTG
Organism: Scyliorhinus canicula; assembly: GCF_902713615.1. NCBI lineage: Eukaryota > Metazoa > Chordata > Chondrichthyes > Carcharhiniformes > Scyliorhinidae > Scyliorhinus > Scyliorhinus canicula. The sequence goes on along the minus strand of NW_024055542.1, from coordinate 474,807 downwards.
CCTTCACCATGGCATATTTGCTGGTTCTGTGTGTAACACACCGTGGCCGATCAGCTGCGTGTGTCTATACACATGGTCGATCAGTTGTGTGTGTGTGCCTGACCCGAGGGCGATTAGCTCAGTGCGTGTGTCTAAACCCATAGCCGATCAGCTGCGTGTGTCCAAACCATGGCCGATCACCTGTTTATGTGTGCCTCACCAGTGGGCGATTTGCTCAGTGTGTGTGTCTAGAACCATCGCCGATCAGTTGTGTGTGTGTCTAAACCCCTTCGCCGTTCAGTTCCTTGTGTGTGTGCTCAAACACATGTCCGATCAGCTGGGTGTGTGTCTAATCCCATGTCCGAGCAGCTGGTTTTCTGTGAATCTGTGTGTGTCTAATCCCATGACCTATCAGCTGCTTCAGTATGATTTCGCGCTCAGGCGATCACCTGGTTCTGTGTGATTCCCCCGTGGTCGCTCAGCTGGTCCTTTTGATTCCCCACATGTGCGATTCGGTTGGTCTGAGAGAGACTCCCATGACCGAAGAAATGGGTATTTGTGAATCCAAACACACAAACACGAAAACAACATTAACACACTTGACAAGCACACAGACACTAAAACAGCTATAATAAACTGACCAGACACACACACTAAAACAGCACTTACCATCACAGACTCACACACATAATAACCTATCATCACAGCCTCAGACATATCAGCAAATAGCATCACAGCCGCAGATACATCAACACCTACCATTACAGCCTCAGATATATTAACACCTACAAACACAACCTCAGGCACATCAACACGTACCATCACAGCCTCACACACTTCAACACGTGCCAGCACACCCTCAGACACATCAACACCTATCATCACAGTTTCAGGCACATCAGCTCTCTGAAACATAAACAAATACCATCACAGCCTCACACACATCAAAACCACCAATCACAGCCTCAGAGACATCAACACCTCCCATCACAGCCTCAGGCACATCAACACCTCCAATCACAGCCTCAGATACATCAACACCTCCCATCACAGCCTCAGGCACATCAACACCTCCCATCACAGCCTCAGGCACATCAACACCACCCATCACAGCCTCAGACACATCAACACCTCCCATCACAGCCTCAGACACATCAACAGGCCCCATCACAGCCTCAGACACATCCACAGGCCCCAGCACACCCTCAGACACATCAACACCTCCCATCACAGCCTCAGGCACATCAACACCTCCCATCACAGCCTCAGACACATCAACAGGCCCCATCACAGCCTCAGACACATCAACAACTCCCATCACAGCCTCAGGCACATCAACACCTCCCATCACAGCCTCAGGCACATCAACACCTCCCACCACAGCCTCAGACACATCGACACCTCCCATCACAGCCTCAGACACATCAACACCTCCCATCACAGCCTCAGATACATCAACACCTCCCATCACAGCCTCAGGCACATCAACACCTATCATCACAGCCTCAGACACATCAACACCACCCATCACAGCCTCAGACACATCAACACCTCCCATCACAGCCTCAGGTACATCAACACCTCCCATCCCAGCCTCAGACACATCAACACCTCCCATCACAGCCTCAGGCACATCAACACCTCCCATCACAGCCTCAGACACATCAACACCTCCCATCACAGCCTCAGACACATCAACACCTACCATCACAGCCTCAGACACATCACCACCTCCCATCACAGCCTCAGTCACATCGACACCTCCCATCACAGCCTCAGACACATCAACACCTACCATCACAGCCTCAGAGACATCAACACCTCCCATCACAGCCTCAGGCACATCAACACCTCCCATCACAGCCTCAGACACATCAACACCTCCCATCACAGCCTCACGCACATCAACACCTGACATCACAGCCTCAGGTAACATCAACACCACCAATCACAGCCTCAGGCACATCAAGACCTCCCATCACAGCCTCAGACACATCAACACCTCCCATCACAGCCTCCGACACATCAACACCTCCCATCACAGCCTCAGGCACATCAACACCTCCCATCACAGCCTCAGGCACATCAACACCTCCCATCACAGCCTCAGGCACATCAACACCTCCCATCACAGCCTCAGGCACATCAACACCTCCCATCACAGCCTCAGACACATCAACACCTCCCATCACAGCCTCAGATACATCAACACCTCCCATCACAGCCTCAGGCACATCAACACCTCCCATCACAGACTCAGACACATCAACACCTCCCATCACACCCTCAGATACATCAACACATCCAATCACAGCCTCAGACACATCAACACCTCCCATCACAGTCTCAGGCACATCGACACCTCCCATCACAGCCTCACGCACATCAACACCTGACATCACAGCCTCAGACACATCAACACCTCCCATCACAGCCTCAGACACATCAACACCTCCCATCACAGCCTCAGGCACATCAACACCTCCCATCACAGCCTCAGACACATCAACACCTCTCATCACAGCCTCACACACATCAAGACCTATCATCACAGCCTCAGATATATTAACACCTACCATTACAGCCTCAGATATATTAACACCTACAAACACAACCTCAGGCACATCAACACGTACCATCACAGCCTCACACACTTCAACACGTGCCAGCACACCCTCAGACACATCAACACCTATCATCACAGTTTCAGGCACATCAGCTCTCTGAAACATAAACAAATACCATCACAGCCTCACACACATCAAAACCACCAATCACAGCCTCAGAGACATCAACACCTCCCATCACAGCCTCAGGCACATCAACACCTCCAATCACAGACTCAGATACATCAACACCTCCCATCACAGCCTCAGGCACATCAACACCTCCCATCACAGCCTCAGGCACATCAACACCACCCATCACAGCCTCAGACACATCAACACCTCCCATCACAGCCTCAGACACATCAACAGGCCCCATCACAGCCTCAGACACATCCACAGGCCCCAGCACACCCTCAGACACATCAACACCTCCCATCACAGCCTCAGGCACATCAACACCTCCCATCACAGCCTCAGACACATCAACAGGCCCCATCACAGCCTCAGACACATCAACACCTCCCATCACAGCCTCAGGCACATCAACACCTCCCATCACAGCCTCAGGCACATCAACACCTCCCACCACAGCCTCAGACACATCGACACCTCCCATCACAGCCTCAGACACATCAACACCTCCCATCACAGCCTCAGATACATCAACACCTCCCATCACAGCCTCAGGCACATCAACACCTATCATCACAGCCTCAGACACATCAACACCACCCATCACAGCCTCAGACACATCAACACCTCCCATCACAGCCTCAGGTACATCAACACCTCCCATCACAGCCTCAGACACATCAACACCTCCCATCACAGCCTCAGGCACATCAACACCTCCCATCACAGCCTCAGACACATCAACACCTCCCATCACAGCCTCAGACACATCAACACCTACCATCACAGCCTCAGACACATCAACACCTCCCATCACAGCCTCAGGCACATCGACACCTCCCATCACAGCCTCAGACACATCAACACCTACCATCACAGCCTCAGAGACATCAACACCTCCCATCACAGCCTCAGGCACATCAACACCTCCCATCACAGCCTCAGACACATCAACACCTCCCATCACAGCCTCACGCACATCAACACCTGACATCACAGCCTCAGGTAACATCAACACCACCAATCACAGCCTCAGGCACATCAAGACCTCCCATCACAGCCTCAGACACATCAACACCTCCCATCACAGCCTCCGACACATCAACACCTCCCATCACAGCCTCAGGCACATCAACACCTCCCATCACAGCCTCAGGCACATCAACACCTCCCATCACAGCCTCAGGCACATCAACACCTCCCATCACAGCCTCAGGCACATCAACACCTCCCATCACAGCCTCAGACACATCAACACCTCCCATCACAGCCTCAGATACATCACCACCTCCCATCACAGCCTCAGGCACATCAACACCTCCCATCACAGACTCAGACACATCAACACCTCCCATCACACCCTCAGATACATCAACACATCCAATCACAGCCTCAGACACATCAACACCTCCCATCACAGTCTCAGGCACATCGACACCTCCCATCACAGCCTCACGCACATCAACACCTGACATCACAGCCTCAGACACATCAACACCTCCCATCACAGCCTCAGACACATCAACACCTCCCATCACAGCCTCAGGCACATCAACACCTCCCATCACAGCCTCAGACACATCAACACCTCTCATCACAGCCTCACACACATCAAGACCTATCATCACAGCCTCAGACACATCAACACCTTCCACCACAGCGTCGGACAAATCAACATCTACCATCACAGACTCAGACACATCAACAACTCCAATCACAGCCTCAGGCACATCAACACCTCCCACACAGCCTCAGGCACATCAACACCTCCCATCACAGCCTCAGACACATCAACACCTCCCATCACAGCCTCAGACACATCAACACCACCATCACAGCCTCAGGCACATCAACACCTCCCATCACAGCCTCAGGCACATCAACACCTCCCATCACAGCCTCAGACACATCAACACCTCCCATCACAGCCTCAGGCACATCAACACCTCCCATCACAGCCTCAGGCACATCAACACCTCCCATCACAGCCTCAGACACATCAACACCTCCAATCACAGCCTCAGGCACATCAACACCTCCCACACAGCCTCAGGCACATCAACACCTCCCATCACAGCCTCAGATACATCAACACCTCCCATCACAGCCTCAGGCACATCAACACCTCCCATCACAGCCTCAGGCACATCAACACCGACCATCACAGCCTCAGGCACATCAACACCTCCCATCACAGTCTCAGGCACATCAACACCTCCCATCACAGCCTCAGACACATCAATACCTCCCATCACATCCTCAGGCAGGTCAACACCTCCCATCACAGCCTCAGGCGCGTCAACACCTCCCATCGCAGTCTCAGACACATCAACATCTCCCATCACAGACTCAGGCACATCGACACCTCCCATCACAGCCTCAGGCACATCAACACATCCCATCACAGCCTCAGGTACATTGTCACCTCCCATCACAGCCTCAGGCACATCAACACCTCCCATCACAGCCTCAGACACATCAACACCTGACATCACAGCCTCAGAGACATCAACACCTCCCATCACCGCCTCAGACACATCAACACCTCCCATCACAGCCTCAGGCACATCAACACCACCCATCACAGCCTCAGACACATCAACACCACCCATCACAGCCTCCGACACATCAACACCTCCCATCACAGCCTCAGAGACATCAATACCTACCATCACAGCCTCAGACACGTCAACACCTCCCATCACAGCCTCAGACACATCAACACCTCCCATCACAGCCTCAGACACATCAACACCTCCCATCACAGCCTCAGACACATCAACTCCACCATCACAGCCTCAGGCACATCAACACTTCCCATCCCAGCCTCAGACACATCAACACCTCCCATCAAAGCCTCAGACACATCAACACCACCCATCACAGCCTCAGACACATCAACACCACCCATCACAGCCTCCGACACATCAACACCTCCCATCACAGCCTCAGAGACGTCAACACCTCCCATCACAGACTCAGACACATCAACACTTCCCATCACAGCCTCAGAAACATCAACACCTATCATCACAGCCTCAGACACATCGACACGTCCCATCATAGCCTCAGGCACATCACCACCTCCCATCACAGCCTCAGGCACATCAACACCTCCCATCACAGCCTCAGACACATCAACACCTCCAATCACAGCCTCAGGCACATCAACACCTACCATCACAGCCTCAGATACATCAACACCTCCCATCACAGCCTCAGGCACATCAACACCTCCCATCACAGCCTCAGGCACATCAACACCTCCCATCACAGCCTCAGCCACATCAACACCGACCATCACAGCCTCAGGCACATCAACACCTCCCATCACAGCCTCAGGCACATCAACACCTCCCATCACAGCCTCAGACACATCAATACCTCCCATCACATCCTCAGGCAGGTCAACACCTCCCATCACAGCCTCAGGCGCGTCAACACCTCCCATCGCAGCCTCAGACACATCAACATCTCCCATCACAGACTCAGGCACATCGACACCTCCCATCACAGCCTCAGGCACATCAACACCTCCCATCACAGCCTCAGGTACATTGTCACCTCCCATCACAGCCTCAGGCACATCAACACCTCCCATCACAGCTTCAGACACATCAACACCTCCCATCACAGCCTCAGACACATCAACACCTGACATCACAGCCTCAGAGACATCAACACCTCCCATCACAGCCTCAGACACATCAACACCTCCCATCACAGCCTCAGACACATCAACACCACCCATCACAGCCTCAGACACATCAACACCACCCATCACAGCCTCCGACACATCAACACCTCCCATCACAGCCTCAGACACATCGACACCTCCCATCATAGCCTCAGGCACATCACCACCTCCCATCACAGCCTCAGGCACATCAACACCTCAGACACGTCAACACCTCCCATCACAGCCTCAGGCACATCAACACCTCCAATCACAGCCTCAGACACATCAACACCTCCCATCACAGCCTCAGGCACATCAACACCTCCCATCACAGCCTCAGGCACATCA